>NC_072381.2:23660454-23963409 GCF_028885625.2 Pongo pygmaeus | reverse complement strand
TAAAAGATCTATACACTGAAAACTATTTAATGACTAATGAAAGAAAATGAAGATACACATAAATGGAAAGATATTTCATATTCATGAACTGTTGAAAGAATATTATTACAATGTATATACTACCCTTAGCAATATACAGACACAATGCAATCACTGTCAAAATGCCAATGGCATTCTTCATGAAAATAAAAAAAATTTTTTTTAATTCATATAGAACTACAAAAACCCCAAACAGCGATCTTGAAAAACGAAAACAAAGTTTGGGGTATTGCACTTCTTGATTTAAAATTATCATAAAGCTATAGCAATAGAAACAATGTGGTACTGGCATAAAAACAGACACATAGACCAATGGAACAGAATACAGAGCCTAGAAATAAACCCGTGCATATATAGTCAACAAATTTTTGACAAGAGCATCAAGAAGACACAAAGGGGAAGAGACAGTTCTCTTCAATAATTGGTGCTGGGAAAACTAAATATCTATATACAAAAGAATGACATTGGATCTCATCTTACACTCTACACAAAAAGCAACTCAAAATGAATCAAAGACCTATTGTACAATCTGAAGCCACAGAACTCTCAGAAGAAAACACAGGGGAAAAGCTCCTTAACTTTGGCCTCAGTAATGATTGTTTTGGATATGGCAACAAAAGCAAAAGCAAACAAGTGTGACTACTTCAAACTGAAAAACTTCTGCACAGCAAAGGGGACAATTGACAAATTCAAAACGTTGCCTACAGATTGACAGAAAATATTTTAGAACCATATATCTATATAAGGGGTTAATGTCCAAAATACATAAGGAACTCACAATTTTAAAACAGGCAAAGGGCCTGGATAGATATTTTCCCAAAGAAGACATAAAAATGGCCAACAGAGATGTGAAAAAGTGCTCAACATCACTAATTATCAGAGAAATGCAAATCAAAACCACAATGAGATATCACCCCACACTTATTAGCATGGCTATTATCAAAAAAACAAGAGATAACAAATGTTGGCAAGGGTGTGGAGAAAAGAGAAACCCTGTACATTGTTGGTAGGAGTAAGAATGTAAATTGGTGTAGCTATTATGGAAAACAGTTTAGAGGTTCCTCAAAAAATTAAAAATAGAACTACTACATGACCCAATAATCCCTTTTCTGGAGTATATACCCAAAGGAAATGAAATCAGCACCTCATAAAGATATCTGCACTCCCATGTTCACTGCAACATTACTCAACAACGGCCAAGATATGGAAACAACCTACGTGTCTGTCTATAAATGAGTGGTTAAGAAAATCCGGTGTCCAGGTGTGGTGGCTCACGCCTGTAATCCCAGCACTTTGGGAGGCTGAGGTTGGTGGCTCACCTGAGGTCAGGAGTTCGAGACCAGCCTAGCTAACATGGTGAAACCCAGTCTCTACTAAAAAATACAAAAATTAGCCAGGCATGGTGGTGGGCACCTGTAATCCCAGCTACTCGGGAGGCTGAGGCATGAGAATCACTTGAACCTGGGAGGCGGAGGTTGCAGTGAGCCGAGATGGCATCATTGCACTCCAGCCTGGGCAACAAGAGTGAAACTCCATTCCCCCCAACCTCCTAAAAAAGAAAATCTGGTATATCTATAGGATGGAATATTATTTAACCTTAAGAAAGAAGATCTTGCTATTTGCAACTTTAAGAAAGGAGATCTTGCCTTTTGCAACAGCAACAACATGCATGTTGCAACATGCCATTTGCAACAACGTGCAAGTGGAGGTTATCAGCCTAAATGAAATAAATCAGACACAGGGAGAAGTGATCTCACTTATATACAAAATCTAAAAACAAAGCAAAACAAAACAAACAAAAGGTGACTAAACAGGAAATGGGATATGTGGATCAAAGAGTACAAAGTTTCAGTTATATAGGATAAATAAGTCTAAAGATCTGTCATGTACAGGATGAAGCCTATAGTTAATAATATTGTCATGCATACTGGAAATTTGCTAAGAGAGTAGATTTTAGGTGCCTTAACAATACAAAAAAGTATAACTATGAGAGACAATGTATGTGTTAACTTGTGCAACTGTACTCACCATTTCACTATGTACAAGTATATCAAAACATCATGTTGTCTACCTTAAATATATACAATAAAAACAAAACAAAAACTTGATTACATAAGTGAGGATCACAACTTCATATTTTTCCTATTACGTGTTCCTTAATGCCGGGGCTACAGTGTGAGAAATGCATCATTGAGTGACTGTGTCCTATGAACATCATAGAGTGCATTTACACAATTCTAGATGGTACAGCCTACTACACACCTAGGCTATATGGCATGGCCTATTGCTCCTAGACTACAAACGTGTACTGCCTATTACTGTACTAAATATTGTAGGCAATTGTAACACAATGGTGAGTATTTGTGTATCTAAACACAGAAAAGATACAGTAAAAATACAGTATTATAATCTCATGGGAACAGTCATATACCCAGTTCATTGTTGACTGAAACGTTATTGTGTGTCTGTGTTTTACTATTTCTTTGAAATAAATAGTTACTATTCACATCAATGTACATTAAGTGAATATCTGGAGTGAAAGAAAAAGCTATTGAAAATCCTAGAAAGCATGCATGTATAAAAGGATGTATTACAATATTAATATTCAATACACAGTAGAGCATTTAAAGGACAGGGTAAACGTAAAATAACAGTGTTGACAATTACTCAATACCAAGGGTTCATTGCAGAACTTGTGGTCAATTTTACTTCCAGTTAAGTATCTATTAGTCACCTGGCCTTGACCGAAAACATTCACACTGAGTGAGCTTTATGTGATAATATCTGAATAAGCAACTCTGGAAGCTATTTATAATAGCTAGCTTAAAGAGGTTTCTATTCTGCTGGAGTGGTGAAATTGCCATCCTGACTAACTCCAGACAAAGGGAGAAGATGGAGAAAGAAAAGGAGGAGCTTGGATTTTTGTAAAAGGAAGAGAAATAATGACATTTTGTCATAAGAATTTAAAAACCAGGCAAATGTGATTTTCTGACCTGCCTCTGTAAGCTCTAGGAGTCCTGGGTACTGTTTACTAATTCTAGCGATCTTTGAGTCCACTATTATACATTAGCTCTGACCAAGGGAAAAGACAAGCGTTATAGAAACTCATCATATCTTTCTGGTCCAAAACCAGAAAGCAACCACATAGCAGAAAAGTTATCTTATAAAAACGTGGAATGAAAATGTCTTCTACAAACAGACATGAATATTAATGGCAGCACTGTTCAGAATGTTAAAAAGCTGAGATCCAAGCTTATCAACTGGAGAATGAATAAATAAATAGTTGTATAGTCATATAATGAAATACCATTCAACAGATAAATGAATGGATTTGAGCCTCACATATAGGGGAGACTGAATCTACAGACTGTGGCCAGACCGTCTATAAAAATGTTACATTGACCCATGACCTGCAGCAACCTGCCCAGGAAACCAATCCCTTTATTGCCAGTGAACAATCCAGAAGCCAGCCTACTTTATGTCAGACTTGCAGGAAGCCACATTGCTATCTCTAGTGACAATCCAGAAAGCTGAACAATGACCTCTATAGCAATTGGCCCCAAATAGCCAGGACTTGATTACTAACAGCTTCTTTAATTTTTATCCCTGCTTCCAACTTATCACCAGAGAAAGCCAAATATGTACCCCTAACCAAGCACATTAAGATGTCCCACTTCTAGTTACCCTGCCTCCAGACTCCCCACACCAATGGCCTGCAATCAGGGGCTACCTGATGTCTTTCCTCTTATCCACCATAAAGCTGTAATGTTTAACTTGACAGCAGCAATGCAATATCTGAAGCAAATTTAGCAAAAATGCAAAATGTTGACACAGCTGGATCATGGGCATATGGCTATTACATTTTTCTCTATGTTTTTTCTATGTGCTTAAATCTTTAATGATACTAAAAAGAAATGGTAATGGTAACTGTTCAAATTATGAAATAAAAATGGTTTTTATCCAGCAACTGGTGCATCTACCTGCCACAAAAATATCTGTAGTTGGCCGAGCATGGTGGCTCACATCTGTAATCCCAGCACTTTGGGAGGCCAAAGGGGGTGGATCACGAGGTCAGGAGTTCAAGACCAGCCTGACCAACATGGTGAAACTCGTCTCTACTAAAAATACAAAAATTAGCCAGATGTGGTGGTGCACACCCATAATCCCAGCTACTCAGGTGGCTGAGTCAGGAGAATCACTTAAACCCGGGAGGCGGAGGTTACAGTGAGCCGAGATCACGCCACTGCACTCCAGCCTGGGTGACAGACTGAGATTCTGTCTCAAAAAAAAAAAAGAAAAAAGAAAAAAGTTCCATAGTTAAGACTGGTAGTCAGTGACTTTTTAAAGAGGTAAACAGAAAGCATTTTCCGTGACTTGACTTCCTTTCCACCCCTACAAGGATGACAAGAAATTGAGTTTTTCTTTTCCTTTCTTGGCTTTATTCTTTCCTTATAGTGAATATGTGAATGTGAACACATGAGCCTACATATAACTCCTTGTAACCTTACCACCACTCTTCCTCAACCTTCATGCATCTTTATTTTTTTTTAATGACAGATTGGCTTTTTCTAAATATAATATGAAAATAAGTAATTCAAACTCTAAGCTGTTGGACCTTTAAAATAATTCAGCTGTAAGGGAATGTGATTATGGGTCCTAAGTCACATAAGCAGAGAACTGTAACCTAGGCAGCTCTAACCTTTGTTTATTTGATTATGGATTAGCCTTTTCCCTTTCTTACACTGTCTTGTAAAATGTTGTGAATGACTAACGGGTTCCAGGCAAGACCCCTTCCCTCTTAACTGCTGATCTTCATTACAGATTAACTTCCGTCTTAACTCTAACACACAAAGACTTCATGACTATTGTATTGTCTAAGATGGAATGTTAAATATACTCTTTTAAACTGGAAAGGAAAAGAAAAGCTGTGTAGAAAAGAAAACCAATGGTAACTAATTAAATTGTTGTAACACATAAACCAGGCTTGTACAGAAAATGTTGTAATCCTACTAAATTTCTTTGTTTTCTGTCCTATATAAGCAAGACTTTAACTTTTAACTTCAGAGCACTGACCTCATTTCTCTGGAGTTCATGTTTCCCAGATGGCTATTCCCAGCTTTTCACTGAAATAATCTCTTAAAACTATATTCTAATCCTTTTGCTTATTTCAGGCTGACCTGACAATAAGAATGATATGTTCATGAGAGAAATTTTGGAAAACACAGGCTATGCTTAACGAAAGAAAAAGTAGCCACAGTCAGCCGGGCCCTGTGGCTCATGCCTGTAATCCCAGCACTTTGGGAGGCCGAGACAGGTGGATCGCTTGAGGCCAGGAGTTCAAGACCAGCCTGGCCAACATGACAAAACCCCATCACTATTAAAATATACAAAAATTAGCCGGGTGTGATGGTGCACTCCTGTAATCCTAGCTACTCAGAAGGCTGAGGCACAAGAATTGTTTGAACCCAGGAGGCAGAGGTTGCAGTGAGCTGAGATCACACCACTGCATTCCAGCCTGGGTGACAGAGCGAGACTCTGTCCCCAAAAAAAACAAAAAAAAAAGTACTCACAGTCAATAACACTCAGTATACATAGTAGTAATTCCAATGTATTTTTTCTAGTAATTTTACCTATACATTTAAAAATAATAGATTTTATTAATTTTAGATTTCATTAATATTTATTTTATTGAGATTACAGCCTTAGATAATATCTATAGCCAAATATGCTCCTTATGGTATATATAACTGTCACCTCAAAACATAGCTTGACATAGGAGAATATTATGAATAAATATATGAGATAAATGGGTGAATAAAGCAATAATGAATTAGGCATAGGAATATCATTATCTTCATCACAGATGAAAAATTGTAAAAAAAAAAGTATATATTTCCAATAGTTCTCCAAAGTTCATTTGTTTAACATTGACTAAATTACTTTAAAAGGAATTAAGTTATAAACTACACTGTTACCAGTGTCCTTTGGGGAAGAATCTTGAGGATCAGACTCATCCTTTGGTTTACTGTCGGGGGCCACTACAACAAGGAAACATTCAAGTTCAGAGGAAACCAGGTGATCATCTTCAATGGTCTCTCAAGAATCTGGGCACTGATCCAGTGTAATTCCTCTACTTAATATTTGATTCTTTTTCTGAACATGACCTGCCCTATAATTTTAAAAGAAATTATTAGAGTTCTTCATGTGACTCTGTGAAAGTCATTTTAATTCAATGTAACTTTCGTAACATTATCTGATATGTCTATGGGATAATTATGTTTTATGGTTATAGAAGTTAACACAGCTACACATAAAATGGCTTAAATTAAGAATGTATAAAATAGAAAAAAGGCACTGACCAGTGGGAAAAAAGTCTGTGATGGAAATGTCTTGCAGTACAAATCAGTTACATCAAAGGAAGAAAATCCAGATTTGCCCCATTTTAATGCAATACTCCGGACAATGAATTTAATTACCCAGAAGCCTCATGTTATGTGAAATACTAGTATGACCTAAAAGGTATAGTCCATCATAAGCGAAGTTTCATATCTTGAATTAACTCAACTATTTAGTCAATTTAGACAAAGGGATAATTAATGTTGGCCATTAATTTTGTATGAGATTTTAATCCACTCTCACATGCTACAACAGACGTGTGTGGCTTGGGGACGGAGGAGTGACAAAGGTCCAGGCACAGCTCTGACCTCATTTCTCAGTGCCGGGTGCACACTGGTACCTGGATGTCTTAAGAGACACCTCCAACTTAGGGTACCTGAAACTGAATGCATTGTCTCTCCCCCAAAACCTCCCTTCTAATGTCAATCAATAGTATTGTCGTCCTTAGTTTCCCAGACAACAACAAAATATGCCCATCTCCATTCCTCCTATGGGTCCTGCTGTTCTGACTTCCCATTTCTCATTCCGTCATTCTGCATATTAGCCAACCTATTAATCAGTCAAGAAGCCCCATTGATACTACTCATAAATGTCTCTCAAATCTGAATCTCCTCATCTCCCTTCCACTCTCACTGTCTCTTCCACAGGGTTAGGTGCCAGTTCCTGGTCATCTGTGAGCTAAGGGCAGCAGCTTTTAATGGACTCACTGCCTGAGGCTGTCTTTATAAAAATGCATCTGATCACATGCACCTTATCCTTAAACATGTCTGTTAACTCCCCATTGCTACTTGGCATCATGCACCAAGATCTTCATCATTTGACCTAACCGATCTCATCAGCTTCATCTTCTCCGTGAAGCTCACCCTTTACATTCATGGGGTGTAGGCAAGAATAGAAACGGAGGCCCAAATAGCCTATGTATGATGATCAAAACTTATAAAGCAAGCTTATACATTGTTTAAAAATGTTCAAGCTTTCTATCTTAACAAATATAACTGCTTAAAGAATTTAGAGATCAGGGGTGACTTTAGAATTCTTAGACCCCTCAGAGTCCCACATGGGAAATAGCAGCCAAACAAGAGCAGGCCCTGGGCCCCAGCCTGCACTTTTTTCTTCCACCCCTGGTTTCCCTCCATGAACAGTCTTATAGACAGCCTGGGGACACCACTGGCTGATGTTAGAGCTGAACTGCACCTCCCTGTGAACAGCCACCCCTTGGCCCAATTCGAGCCTGGAGACGCTCACATCTACCATGCATTTCCATCCTCAAGAGAACTGCCAGTAGAGGAGGTCTGCATAGACCTGGGCAGTGGGCCCGAGGTCATCCTGCAGGGCATTCTAGGGCGCCAAGCCCCTGGGTCATAAGGGACTCTAAGTTGTCAGGTCTCTTTGGCTCCACAGGCCTCTTGCCACAGTGACACCCTCTAAAGTACAGGACCCAGGTCAGGGGTACCTGTCTCTCAAGGCTAAGGGCAGGACTGTCTCCAGCATAGCCCACACACCAGCAACACAGAACACCTGATGGTCCTTTCACCTCTTTCACCAGTCCTTTCACCTCTTCTTGTCTGGACAAACTGTATATGAAGTGTTTTCACAGGGAAAGTGAGACACATCTTTGTTGTCTACATTGTTCATGTCCTTTTTTAAACACTCACCTTCCTTCCCTAGTGGACTTTGATTGTTTTCTCCTCTTCTTTGAATCTCCTGAGTGTACAATAATGCTTGGTACACAATACTCTTGATAATAGTTTGATGATGAATGAAGATAATCATTAATGAATCAGTCAATCATATCCCTCTCTCCGGCCCACCCCTGTTTTTCTCTTCCTCAATGTCCATTCTTATTATTGAATTTCTAAATCCATCAGGGGTTCCAAAAAAAATAAAATAAAATAAAACGCCACTCCATAAGTGAGAATGCAACAGGCTGTTTACAGGACAGCATGGAAGGAAGAGAAACCAGAAACAAAATTAGGGCCTTGATTCAAAAATATGAGGAAATGACAAGGGTGTGTCTCCCTGTTTGTGTGTACTACATTTGATCTTAGCCAAAAGGCCGCGAAGTGATCCTTGTTTGTGTATAAAGTTTGAGGCAGCTGCTTGTATGCCAGGGATGTGTACCTGAACAATTATATTGTCACAACACATGCTTCTTAATTATCCCATAGGATTAATTCTAGAATGGGGCATAGTGAAAAAATTGCTGACATTTTCCTTTTAATTGTCTCAGCAATATCTCTAATAGTTTGCAGGGTGTTCATTCCTAAATGAACAGCATGACATCACATAATACAGAGATGTGTGGCCTTCCACCCAGAGTATCACATTTCTGAATTTATAAACTGGGAGTGAGTGATTACAGTACCTTCCTACCAAACTCAGAAGTCAGTACCATCCAAATGCTTAGAACAATGTCTGGTGCTCCTAAGTATTAGCTGATCTTTTTTTGTTGTTGTTCTTTCTTTCTTTTCATCCTTCTGCATTTCTTTATTATTATTATTATTGTTATTATTATTATTATTATTACCTTTCCATTTCAATGGCATTGATTTTCAGGTACATTTTTAACATTGGCCACTACTTCATGATTTAAAGTAGAATAACCATGAACGTTAAGAGGATAGCACAACAGGTCATTATAACTACAACCAGAGAGTCTAATGCATAAAAATTTTTTATAATTCATGTTGTACTAACCAAGGACGTTGGGTATTTCTGCTGTCCGCTGAGGCAGAGGCTCCAAGTGTCAGCAGCATAAACACCTTACTATTTGCTTTGCCAGCCAGCTTTGAAATTACACAATTTAGATTATTTTTAAGTTTGGTATATTTTACTTTTCTTAAATTTCACACATCAAATGAGATTCTGCTAATATTTACTAACATTTAAATCACACTTTAAAAATTCACATAATTTAAAATGCATAAAATATGATGGGCTCATGTATTTTTAGATTCTTTCTTAAATGCTCAACACTTGAGCTACACTGCCAAGCTTTACATTATAGAATTTAAAAAGACAAATTGCAAAGAAAGGGAGAGGATATAGAGGAATACAGAAGATAACTGCAGCAGAGGTGGGCTAGCTGTTGACCACAGCAGTATCCTTGTCCCCCTGGGCACACCGCTGGGCTCTGGTCTTGGCTTCTTTGCATATGATCGATTTCTAGCTGAGTCAAAAGTGATATGTGCCGCTTCCAAGACTGACCCTTAAACACATGCAATCCCTCATGTTCTTTCCCCTTCTAAGGTAACGGTGGAAGTGTTGTATCAAAAAAGCCACAAGATGAAAGAAAGCTGGATCTCCAAATCATTGCTTGGAGGGGCACCGCCCACTAATCAAAACACATTATGTACCTGACCAATAAAATTCTATTGTGCCTTAACATTTAAAAGTTTATCTGTTGTACAGTGGCCAGAGTTACTATATCTAATATAAACATCACAAAATAGCATCAAGACTTACCACTATGCTTGATACACAAATGAATGGCTTGGATTGAAATAATGTTTTGAGAGAGCAAAATAATGTTTTGAGCAGCAAAAACATACATTTTCCCAAGTCTATCTTACTCGTGCTAATATTAAAATTTTGCTGGCTTTTCCTAAATCCAAACCTATGGCTTTTGGCTCAAAGGCATGGCCATAAGAGGAAATGGTTTAAAAGCACCCTATATAAGGAAGAAAAACAAGTGGGTTCTAATATTCACTGAGGAGACTCTACAAATTGGGTAATTTGTATTAGAAGAGAGCTTTATTCAATCTGAACTATGTAGGAGGCAAAGCCATGTCTTTGGAAACCATCCCTGAAGTCGATCTAACAATGGCACATGAACCATGTCATAATCATTCTTGGTGGCAACATTGCAATAATATTTCAGCTCTTACAAAGTACACTTCTTTACAACTTCCAACCTCTTGAGGACTTCTATCAAGGTGATGAAAGGAGAAAAGGGCTGATCACAGAAAGAAAGAGTGTTGTTGGGTTGATAACATGCTAATTTATGTTGCCACATTAAGGGAGTGCCTCAAACTTGGACAGCAGTACCTTGGATGTACAGCACCAATATTGCAAGCCATAAATATAATCCTGAATTCCATCAGACTCCCCCACTTCATTGAGTTCCATAACTTTGGAAAAACAGATGAAGCCTGGACAGCCACTGGAGATCAAAGGTCAATCCATGCACAGAAGCTACTCCTGTGTTCCATTGCTTTGGGGGAAATTAGGAAGATCTGTGCATCATAGAGATGCTAGAAAACCTACATTGACTCAGTGGTGAATAAGAGGAAAATGATAATCACTGTCTCAGAAAAACCACTGGACACTAACTTTTTAGACTGATGCTACAATATAATCACTCTTCCAGGGTCTTCTCCATCCTCAGGGGCCAATGTAGCAATGTTGTGATAATTGGTTTTGAAGTCGTGTGTCACCAACTCTTGTCTTTTCCCCTTCCAACACCACAAATGAACTCATTGAACTTTACCTATCAGTGAGTAGCTGGTAGAAATTGAGCCTAGCCTGAATGAATATTTTAAACAATCATAGACAACATGTAATGGAACTAAATGAAACTACACTAAAGCCTAAACAGCAGAGATAGCAAGCATCAAGGTTCATCCAGTGTGCAACCACTTGAGGAATGGGGCTTGCACATTTTAGGACAGTGTCTGGTGTAGAAGACATGGTAACCACCAAGTAGGGGGAAGTTTGGAGCAGTGAGAAAGATGGCCATGTGTTCCCCAAACATCATTAACAAAACTGGAAACCACACATCAATTTCCTCATGCATGATGTTAGAATGGTTCTCCCAGCCTCCAAAGGGCTTCTAGTCTTCCTAGAATCAAGACTATCTTTATGTACTTGCCCCATTGTACACAGAGAAGGAAAGTGAAACATTGGTTGATTACCAGTTAATTAGGTCTGATTACCCACTTTGGTCCCTGAAGATGTAAATGCCTATAATTAATTATGAGTTAAAAGAGAACTGAGTCCCCAAGGCTGATTGCCTATGTCAAAGCCAAATGTGGTCTAGGGTTCTGAATAGAGCCTCTTGGCCTCTCAGTCAGGTCATTAAGGCAAAATCTGTGAGAAAGTTGGAATGAAAGAATGATGTAGTAGCAATCAATCCTACTCCTTTGATAAAACACATTTTCTGTCTCACCTATTTGGTCTCCATTACCCTAAGTCCTCACTAGACTTGAAATTCTGTGAGGTTGAGAGTATACAGTTCCATTTGAACTGCCACTGCAAAATTATAACTGAGACAATGAAAGAGATCTGACCTAACCAACTCCATCTTGTTTCTAACCTTTAAGCTGTCCTTGTTCATTCCTGGACATCAGCGGAACTAACTTTGGGGAGGAACTTAGTTTATAGTTTATAATTTAGAACAAAGAGGATAATAGCCCTTTCCCAAAACAAACCCGCTTCTTGCCTGGGGTCCAGACTGCCTTTATAGGACTAACAAATTAGCCAAAAGGTTAGAAATTATGGCTTAGGAGTCATGCAGCCGGACGCTACAAGATTCTGACTGTCCCCCGTCCCCTCAATTGCTCCTGGGGATAACATCACTACTGTAAAGCCTAAGATCAGTGCCTGAGATATTTTGCATACCCTGCACATAATGGATCAGCTGGCACCACTCAGATGGATAAACTGGCTCATCTGATCCTATGGCCCCCACCCAAGAACTGCCTCATTGCAAGACAGCTTCATTTCTCTATGATTTCATCTCCCACCCAACCAACCAGCACTCCTGACTCACTGGCAGCCCCCTACCCATCAAACTGTCCTTAAAATGCTAATCCCAGAATGCTCAGAGAGACTGATTTGAGTAACAATAAAACTCTGGTCTCTCACACATCCAGCTCTGCATGGATTACTCTTTCTCTATCACAATTCCCCTGTCTTAATAAATTGTCTCTGTCTAGGCAGCAGGCAAGGTGAACTTGTTGGGCAGTTACACCACTGTTCAGTGCAGGACTCCCAGTCCTTAGCAGTATGGACAGCAGAGCATAGAAATCAATGCTTACTACACTCTCTGGCCTGGTCCTGGGAGGTTGTTCCCTGTGGATCTGGGCAGCTCCAGAAGACCCAGACAAATCTACATCATCCATAGCTCCAAGCATTCCCATGAAGCAAGTTCAGCCCGAGTGCCTGCAGGCAAGTCAATAATCCTTGAACCCATCTCTGGGCTGTGCCAAATGGTAAAGAGACAAGTCCAGGTATTTTCTCAATCCCTCATCTCTTGTGATACTGAGCTCAGTGAAGCCCAATTGCTCCATTAAAACATCGAACCCATTTTCTCCCCTATGTCTTTAAAATGGCAACTTATACTTTCCTCCTTGAAGAGTTCATGAATATACCTTTGTTCCTGAATGGTAAAATTAAGAGTTAGGTATCTTTTAGTAGACAAGAGTAGTACAAGAAATTTCACTGATGGATTTAACAAATATTTATTGAGCATTTAATATGTACCTGGCAACGTGCCAAGGGCACAATAATGAGCAAAGCCAGACAGGATCCCCCCTCTCATTCCAGCCAACATTCTGATGGCTCTCAAATCGTTTTTTCTCTCCACAGCAAGAATCCCTGCTCATGTTTCCTCCCAGTTGTTTCAGAGTTTCCAAAGTCTCTGTGTCCAGCATTGCGGATGAATATGCAACTGTCATCATTCCTATCCCTCCTCTGACCATAAAAGAGATCATGCTCCTGACCCACTGTTCTACCTCTTCACTGTTACTTCCCTAAGGGAAAAGTTGAAAATCGTATTGGCCAGCTCTTGCAGCACTCATTGGGCTACATTTTAAGAATGGGTGGGATTACTGTTCATTGGATTCATTGGAGACAGAATGGGACTCTACCCACTTTCTAACTGGGAGGTAACTTCTCCCAGGTCTTGCTCTTCCAGATATGCTTGGGCACAGCCTGGCCCTGAGGGCAACCAGCCAGCCCCCTCCTCCTGGTCTCTTGAAGTAGAAGACCCAGCATGTGCTGCCCAAATTCAGCCATTGCAAATTGAGGGGGAAAGGAGAAAGCCCTACTTGGATTCTCAGGCTTACACTCTGTGCTCTGGGTTTGCATGAGGGTATAGGATGCTTACTTGATTATTCCTAAAGTAGGGCTTTATGACTTACTTGAGTTTTTCCTTCTGTATACACTTCTGTATTAGGAAATCATGGAGGGGAGAAAGGCACTAAAATCCTGCCCCCAGGCAAATGCATCACCAGTGAATGGCACCTCCCCACAGTCCAACCTGAGGGTTCACAGCCTCTTCCTTCTCCTATATCCACAATTACCTCGCCCCTCAAATTCTTTCCTAATAGAATTTAAATATGTCCTTTTACTTTTCTTTAAAAAAAAATGAGATGGGGTCTCACTATGTTGCCCAGACTGTTCTCAAACTCCTAGGCTCAAGCAATCCTCCCACCTCAGCCTCCCATAGTGCTGGGATTACAGGCATGAGCCACTGTACCTGACCTACTAAATATGTCCTTCTTATTTCTTTCTTCTTAGTTGGGACTCCAGGATTTCTCATCTGGAATATTGCAACCAAGAGCCTCAGCACCATTCCTCCAGATCAGCCACCTCCAATTCTTTCTTCACATTGATGTCTACATGCAAAGCTGATCACATCATTCTCCTTTGAGAAATCCTTCTGTTACCCCAGAGCTTTCAGAGCAAAGCCCAGCTTAGTCCTCATGGGTCTCATCTCCTCCCACCATCAGCTATAATTCTCAGGATGCACTTTATACGTATTCATAGCTCTTGGCCATTGCATTCTTTGTCCATCTCTTTTTGAACATCATTTCTGACCACTCTCTCCCACCACTCATTCTAATAATTCACTGTTTCTCTGTGTCCCCATAGCACTCTGGATGCTCCTGCATAACCCAGCTAATCCAAAAGGTCCTTCAGAGGTAGGACTCTGTGCCTGTCCCTTTTATTCAGCACAGGACAGGTGGTAGATGGAATGCTTGCTAAACGAATGACTCAACAGAGGTGAGAATAAGAATGTCATGTTCCAGCTGGGCATGGTGGCTCATGCCTGTAATCCTGGCAGTTTGGGAGGCCAAGGCAGGCAGATCACTTGAGGTCATGAGTTCGAGATGACCAGCCTGGCCAACATGGGGAAACCCCGTCTCCACTAAAAATACAAAAATTAGCTGGGTATGATGGCGCACACCTGTAATCCCAGCTACTCGGGAGGCTAAGGCACAAGAATCGCTTGAACCTGGGAGGCAGAGATTGCAATGAGCCAAGATCGTGCCACTGCACTCCAGCCTGAGTGACAGAGTAAGACTCTGTCTCAAAAAAAAGAAAGAAAAAGGAAAAAGAAAGAATGACGTGTTCTTGTTCCCAGAGAATCAACTAACTTGAGCACATAGTGATACCAATAGCTCTGGAGTCAAATGACATTTGTAACCTAAATATTTGTTAAATGAACATCCAGTTAACATTAAGACTGAAAAATAAATTATTGTTCTTTGCTGTTAAGTGCTGCCCACAGTGAAATCATATAACGACAAACTTGAGGACACTATTAACTGTATGTTTTGACATTGAGACCATTGCCATAAATAAAAGCTATTCTTTAAATATTACAAAAACAAAAATCAATTTTTGCTGTATCCACTCTACCACGCCACTAGTGACAGCTGCAGGGCATAAAACCACACTTGACTTAGAAGCCATAAAAATCTCCTGGGGGAACTACTGAGTTTTCTTTTAGAACACATGAGTTTCAATTTGTCATCTGACGCAAACCTCCTAGAGGAGAAGAATATTAAAATCATTGCTAATTAAGAGATTCAGCTACTCTCTACCTTGTTATTAGTATTAGCCACAGTTTTGCCTGCAAATCGCCTTCAAGTTCTGCCTTACTGTGATAAATCAAAAAATTTAAAATTACTGAGTAACGCTGGTAAGACTTGGAAATTTGAAAGTAGCAAACATTAGGCAGTATAGCAAGTTAATGGTTTTTATTCTGATGTTTAATGGACGTATTAGTCCATTTTCACACTGCAATGAAGAACTATCTGAGACTGGGTAATTTGTAAAGAAAAGAGATCGAACAAACTCACAGTTCTACATGGCTGGGGAAGCCTCAGGAAACCTACAATGGCGGAAGGCAAAAGGGAAGCAAGGCATGTATTACATGACAGCAGGAGAGAGCTGATTGGGGGATCTGCCAAACACTTTTAAGCCATCAGATCTTGTGAGAACTCACTCACAGTCATGAGAACAGCATGGCAGAAACCACCCCCATGATTCAATCACTTTCCACCATATCCCTCCCTCCGCTTGTGGGGATTACAATTCAAGATGAGATTTAGTTGGGGACACAGAGCCAAACCATGTCAATGCATACTTTTGGGATGGCAAAGGGGTGAAGAAGAAGAGAACAAAAGGCCGGGCGCGGTGGCTTACACCTGTAATCCCAGTACTTTGGGAGGCCGAGGCGGGTGGATCACGAAGTCAGGAGATCGAGACCATCCTGGCTAGCACGGTGAAACCCCATCTCTACTAAAAATATAAAAAGTTAGCCTTGCTGTAGTCCCAGCTACTCGGGAGGCTGAGGCAGGAGAATGGCATGAACCCGGGAGGCGGAGCTTGCAGTGAGCAAAGATCGCGCCACTGCACTCCAGCCTGGGAGGGCGACAGAGTGAGACTCTGTCTAAAAAAATAATAATAATAATAAAAATAAAGAAGAGAACAAAAAAGGGAAAACAAAAGAAAAAATTTTCTAACCAACAGACAAGAGTCCTATGGTGTTTATCGTAACTATTATAACATTATAGTTTATTAACAAGAAAGTGTAACTTAAATGACTTTCCCAATTACATTTTTAAAACTTTACTTATTTTAGTGTTTTTTTTGGGGGGGAAGCCAAATAAAACTCCTTTATTTCTCAATTACCCAGTCTCAGGTATTCCTTTATAGCAACATGAAACAGACTAATACAGACCAGAATGTTGATATTATGTGACTTGTGTGTGTGCACAGCGTACAGGTTTGTTACACAGGTATACGTGTGCCATGGTGGTTTGCTGCACCTATTGACCCATCTTCCAAGTTCCCACCCCTCAGCCGCCACCCCTCAACAGGCCCTGGTATGTGATGTTCCCCTCCCTGTGTCCATGTGTTCTCACTGTTCAACTCCCACTTATGAGTGAGTACATGTGGTGTTTGGTTTTCTATTCCTGTTTTAGTTTGCTGAGGATGATGGCTTCCAGCTTCATCCATGTCCCTGCAAAGGACATGATCTCATTCCTTTTTATGGCTGCATAGTATTCCACAGTGTATATGTACCATATTTTCTTTATCCAGTCTATCATTGCTGGGCATTTGTGTTGGTTCCATGTCTTTGCTATTGTAAATAGTGCTGTAGTAAACATATGCAGCATGTGTCTTTATAGTAGAATGATTTACAGTCCTTTGAGTAATATCCAGTAATGGGATTGCTGGGTCAAATGGTATTTCTGGTTCTAGATCCTTGAGGAATGGCCACACTGTTTTCCACAATGGTTGAACTAATTTACACTCCCAACAATGGTGTAAAAGTGTTCCTATTTCTCCAGAGCCTCGCCAACATCTATTGTTTCCTGACTTTTTAATAATCGCCATTCTGACTGGCATGAGATGGTATCTCATTGTGGTTTTTATTTTCATTTCTTTGGTGAACAGTGATGTTCAGCTTTTTTTCATATGTTAGTTGGCTGCGAAATGTCTTCTTTTGAGAAGTGTCTGTTCATATCCTTTCCCCACTTTTTGATGGGGTTGTTTTTTTCTTGTAAATATGTTTAAATTCCTTGTAAATTCTGGATATTAGACCTTTGTCAGATGGGTAGATTCTAAAAATTTTCTCTCATTCTGTAGGTTGCCTGTTCACTTTGATGATAGTTTCTTTTTCTGCGCAGAAGCTCTTTAGTTTAATTAGATCCCATTTGTCAATTTCGACTTTTGTTGCAATTGCTTTTGGCTTTTTTAAATGACTTTCCCAACTACATTTTTTAAACTTTACTTATTTTAGTGGGTTTCTTTGGAAGCCAAATGAAACTCTTTTATTTATCAATTCCCCAGTCTCAGGTATTCCTTTATAGCAACATGAAACAGACTAATACAGAGCAGAATATTGATATTATATGACTTCTTTGTGTGTGTGCAGAGCATGCAGGTTTGTTATGAACCTTTTGGCTTTTTTGTCATGAAGTCTTTGCCCATGCTATGTCCTGAATTGTATTGCCCAGATTTTCTTCTAGGGTTTTTATGGTTTTGGGTTTTACATTTAAGTCTTTAACCCATCTTCAGTTAATTTTTCTATAAGGTGCAAGGAAGGGGACCAGTTTCAGTTTTCTGCATATGGCTACCTAGTTTTCTCCGCACCACTTACCTTTCCCCATGCTTGTTTTTGTCAGGTTTACCGAAGATCAGATGGTTGTAAATGTGTGGTGTTATTTCTGGGGTCTCTGTTCTGATCCATTGGTCTATATGCCTGTCTTGGTACAAGTACCATGCTGTTTTGGTTACTGTAGCCTTGTAGTATAGTTTGAAGTCAGGTAGCGTGATGCCTCCAGCTTTGTTCTTTTTGCTTAGGATTGTCTTGTCTATACAGGATCTTCTTTGATTCCATATGAAATTTCAAATAGTTTTTTCTCATTCTGTGAAGAATGTCAGTGGTAGTTTGATGGGAATAGCATTGAATCTATAAATCACTTTGGGCAGTATGGCCATTTTCATGATATTAATTCTTCCTATCCATGAGGATGGAGTTTTTTTCCATCTGTTTGTGTCCTCTCTTATTTCCTTGAGTAGTGGTTTGTAGTTCTCCTTGAATAGGTCCTTCACATCCTTGTTAGCTGTATTCCTAGGTATTTTATTGTCTTTGTAGCAATTGTGAATGGGAGTTCATTCATGATTTTGCTCTCTGCTTCTCTATTGTTGGTGTATAGGAATGCTTGTGATGTTTGCACATTGATTTTATATCCTGAGACATTGCTGAAGTTGCTTATCAGTTTAAGGAGTTTTTGGGCTGAGATGATGGGATTTTCTAAAGAGAAAATCATGTCATCTGCAGAGATAATTTGACTTCCTCTCTTCCTATTTGAATGCCCTTATTTCTTTCTCTTGCCTGATTGCCCTGGCCAGAACTTCCAATACTATGTTGAATAGGAGTGGTGAGAGAGAGTATTCTTGTCTTGTGCCAGTTTTCAAGGGGAATGCTTCAAGCTTTTGCCCGTTCAATATGATATTGGCTGTGGGTTTGTCATAAATAGTTCCTATTATTTTGAGATATATTCCATCTATACCTATTTTGTTGAGAGTTTTTAACATGAAGAGATGTTGAATCCTAAGGCCTTTTCTGCATCTATTGAAATAATCATGTGGTTTTTGTCTTTAGTTCTGTTTGTGTGATGGATTACATTTGTTGATTTGCGTATATTGAACCAGCTTTGCATCCCAGGGATGAAGCCGACTTGATCATGGTAGATAAGTTTCTTGATGTGCTCCTGGATTCGGTTTGCCAGTATTTTATTGAGGATTTCACATTGATGTTCATCCGGGATATTGGCCTGAAGTTTTCTATTTTTTGTTGTGTCTCTTTCTCTTCTGGGTTTTGGTATCAGGATGATGTGGGAGTCCTTCCTTTTCAATTGTTTGGAATCATTTCAGAAGGAATGGTATCAGCTCCCCTTTGTATTTCTGGTAGAATTCACCTGTGAATCTGTCTGGTCCTGGGCTTTTTGTTGTTGTTGTTGGTAGGCTATTAGTTACTACCTCAATTTCAGAACTTGTTGTCGGTCTACTCAGGGATTTGACTTCTTCCTGGTTTAGTCTTGGGAGGGTGTATGTGTCCAGGAATTTATCCATTTCTTCTAGATGTTCTAGTTTATTTGTATAGAGGTGTTAATGGTATCCTCTGATGGTAGTTTGTATTTCTGTGGGGTCAGTGCTGATATCCTCTTTATCATTTTTTGTTGTGTCTATTTGATTCTTCTCTTCTTTATTAGTCTAGCTAGCAATCTATCTATTTTGTTAATTAAAAAAAAAAACACCAGCTAATTAACAAGGATATTCAGGACTTGAACTCAGCTGTGGACCAAGTGGACCTAGTAGATGTCTGCAGAACTCTCTACCCCAAATCAACAGAATATACATTCTTCTCAGTGCCACATGGCAATTATTCTAAAATCGACCATATAGTTGGAAGTAAAACACTCCTCAGCAAATGCAAAAGAACTGAAATCATAACAAACAGCCTCTCTAAGATCACAGTGCCATCAAATTAGAACTCAGGATTAAGAAACTCACTCAAAACCATATAATTACATGGAAATTGAACAACCTGCTCCTGAATGACTCCCGTAATAATGAAATTAAGGCAGAAATCAAGAAGTTCTTTGAAACCAAGGAGAAAAAAGAGATAACATACCAGAATCTCTCGGACACAGCTAAAGCACTGTTAAGAGGGAAAGTTATAGCACTAAATGCCCACATCAGAAAGCTAGAAAGATCTCAAATCGACACCCTAACATCACACTTAAAAGAGCTAGAGAGGCAAGAGCAAACTAATCGAAAAGCTAGCAGAAGACAAGAAATAACAGATCAGGGTTGTTTTTTGTTTGTTTTTTAAGAGATGGAGGTCACACTAGGTTGCCTAGGTTGGACTTGAACTCCTGGGCTCAAGTGATCTTCCCACCTCAGCCTCCTGAGTAACTGGGACTACAGGCATGCACTATCATGCCTAGCTAATTTTTTTAGTTTTCATTTTCTTTCTTTCTTTTTTTTTTTTTTTTTTTTTTGTAGAGATGAGATCTCACAATGTTGCCCAGCCTAGTCTCAAACTCCTGGCCTCAAGTGATCCTCCCACCTCATCCTCCCTGTAGCTGGAAGTATAGGCCTGCACCGCCATGCCCAGCTATTGCCCAGTTACATTTACATTTCTTAAACATCACCATTTAAGATTTAATGACTGAATTTGGGACTAGATCTTCCTGGAAAGTGGATACTTGTTAAACTGTCTGAACTTTTCTTTTTTTCACCGACTGGTAAACCATCTCAACATAAACGTATGCTGATACTTGTTCTTTTCTTATCTTTTAAAATTTTTTGCAGAGACAGGGTCTTGCTATGTTACTCAGGCTGGTCCCAAACTCCTGAGCTCAAGCAATCTTCCCACCTGGGCCTCCCAAAGTGCTGAGATTACAGGCATGAGCCACCACACCTGACTTGTTCTTACTATTAACTTTTTGATTCATTTTTAAAACCATACCCCTATATTGTTATCCATTTTTTATTCTACTGCTCTTCTTCTTATCATTGGCAAAATAACACTTTGAACACTGAAACAGATGTGCTACTGTGACTGCTAGAATTCTACTTCTGCACACTGTCCACTCCAGTCCCTCCTGCTTTGCTTATTCCTGAAACTTTCTGTCTCAATGCACACTGATGCAGCCTTAGGCTGTCACAAACCTAACTCAACTATTAGTCCCATTAAGATAGTGTGAAAGCCTGAGAGAAAAGCCTGATTCAATAAGCACTGAGGTGAAAATAGGAAATTCTATCTGCTGCATGCATGCACTGTAGTAGTCATCCCAGCCAGCACTCTCATCTCCAAACCCATCATATGCCTAGTGTGAAAGGGAGCCTGACCCATGAGGAGCAAACAAAGCTCTTAGCAAGTACATGCTATCAAGTGCAATGCACTTTCAGCTCTTCACACTTTTGATTTGATTTGTGTATGCCCACCAACCTGCATGTGCCAACTATGTGTGAGGGTCTAGGCACTGAATTAAAACTTCCCTAAACCCAAGAAAGGAGGAAAATCCAAAAATAAAATAAAATTAGCTAATCCTTTACCTATGGTATATATACAACATTAGGTAAACAGAAAAAATGAACTAATTGGGGATATGGTGTCAAGTCAAAGGAAATTATTCTTCCTCCCTTTACTATAAGTAACGGGAAAATAATGCATTCTTCATACTCATGATGTAGGTGTGGATACAGAAGCAAACAAACTTCTAAAGCATGCATAGGTACAACTTTTGGAGAGCAATTCCACACATGGGGACTGGAGGCTCACAGAAGTTAAGCACTTTGTTCAAAGTCTGATAGTCAGAAAACAGAAGTGTTGTGAATCAGCCAAAACTCTGTCAGACGTCGTTCTTATCTCTCTACACCATTATCTAATTATTAAGAGTGTTACTGTTGTTCTTATTTTTGCCTTCTACAGAATAAAGGTACTTACCCTGAAATCAGACATTCAGAGAAACTGTAACACTCAAAATTAAATACTAATGTACCTCAATGTAAAACACCCATATATGAAAAACCTGCAGTAATCATCATACTCAATGCTGAAAGGCTGCAAGCTTTTCCTCTAAGATCAGGAACAAGGCAAGGATGCCCACTTTTCCACTTCTATTCAACACAGTACTGGAAGTCCTAGCCAGCACAGATAGGCAAGAAAAAGAAATCAAAGGTATCCAAATTGGAAAGGAAGAAGTAAAATTATCTCTGTTCACATATGACATGTTCTTATATGTAAAAAATCCTAATTATTTCACCAAAAAATTTTAGAACTAAGAAATGAATTCAACCAAGTAGCAGCATACAAAGTCACAAAAAACACCTGCATTTTTATATACTAAAAATTAACAATCTGTAAAGGAAATAAGAAAACAACTCCATTACAATAGCATCAAAAAGAATAAAATACTTAGGAATTAACATAACTAAGGAGGTAAAAAACATACAATAGAAACTATAAAACAGTTCTGAAACAAACTAAAGAAGAAATAAATAAGTGGAAAGATTTCCCATGTTCATGGGTTGAAAAACCTATTAAGACATCAATACTACCCAAAGCAATCTACAGATTTAATGCAATCCCTATTAAACTCTCAAGGACTTTTTTTTATATAAATAGAAAAACCCACCCCAGGTGGATCACCTGAGGTCAGAAGTTCAAGACCAGCCTGGCCAACATGGTGAAACCCCATCTCTAATGATAATACAAAAATTAGCCAGGTGTGATAGCACACACATGTAATCCCAGCTACTTGGGAGGCTAAGGTAGGAGAATCACTTGAACCCAGGAGGCAGAGGTTGCAGTAAGCCAAGATCACGCCATTGCACTCCAGCCTAAGTGACAAGAGCAAAATTCTGAAAAAAAAAAAAAGAAAGAGGGAGGGAGGGAGAGAGAGAGAAAGAAAGTAAGAAAGAAATAAAGAGAAAAGAAAAGAGAGAAAATCAAGAAAAGGAAAAAGAAAAACCCACCCCAAAGTTCATGTAGAATCGCAAGGAATCTGAATTAGCTGAAACAATTCTAAAAAATAACAAAGCTGGAAGACTCACACTTGCTGATTTCAAAACTGGCTACGAAGCTACAGTAAATTGAAACAGTGTGGTCCTGGCATTGACATACAGACCATTGGAATACAACAGATCCAGAAATAAACCCTTGCATATATGGTCAAATGATTTCCAGTAAGGGTGCCAAGACTATTCATTGGGGAAAAGATAATTTTTTAAAACAAATGGTGCTGGGAAATTTTGATATTCACACGCGAAAGAATGAAATTGGACCCTTATCTAACACTATGTACAAAAATTAACTTAAAATGAATCAAAGACCTAAATGTAATAGCTACAACTATAAAACTCTTCGAAGAAAACATGAGGCAATAGCTTCCCAACATTTACTTGGCAGTAATTGCTTATATATAATAATACCAAAGGGACAGTCCACAAAAAATAGACAAATTGGATTCCATCAAAATTTAAAAATTTTGTGCATCAAAAGGCACTATTAAAGGAGTAAAAAGATAACCCACAGAATGAAAGAAAATATCTGTAAATCATATGTCTATTTAAGGGATTAATATCCAGGCTATATAGAGGACTCCTGAAATGCCACAACAAAAAGTCAACAATCTAATTCAAAAATGGACAAAGGACTTGAATAGACATTTTTCCAAATAAGAAATGGCTAATAAGTACATGAAAAGATGCTTAGGCCGGGTGTACTGGCTCATGCCTGTAATCCCAGCACTTTGGGAGGCCAAGGAAGGTGGATCGCCTGAGGTCAGGAGTTCAAGACCAGCCTGGCCGACATGGTGAAACCCCATCTCTACTAAAAATAGAAAAAATAGCCAGGTGTGGTGGCATGAACCTGTAATCCCCACTACTCAGGGGGCTGAGGCAAGAAAATCACCGGAACCCGGGAGGCAGAGGTTGCAGTGAACTGAGATCACGCCACTGCACTCCAGCCTGGGTGACAGAGTGAGACTCCATCTCAAAAAAATATATAAAATAATAAAAAAAGAAAAGATGCTTAACATTGTTAATCGTTAGAGAAATGTAAGTCAAAACTACAATGAGACACCCCCTCACACCCATAAGGATGGCTGCTATAATTTTTTAAAATTAAGAACAAAATATAAAAAATGACCAGTGTTAGTGTGGATGTAGAGAAATTAGAACGCTTGTGCAATGCTGGTGGGAGTGAAAATGGTACAGTCACTGTGGAAAACACTATGGTGGTTCCTCAAGAAATTAAAAATAGAATTACTGTGTGATCCAACAATTTTCCTTCTGAACATATAGCCAAAAGAATTTAAAGTGGGATCTCAAAGAGATATTTCCACAGACATGTTCATAGAAGCATTAATCACAATAACTAAAATGTGGAAGAACCCACGCATTCATCAGTAGATGAATAAATAAGCAAAATGTGATCTATACGTACAATGGAACATTATTCAGCCTTAAAAAAGTAGAAAATTCTGACATGTGCTACAACATGGATGAACCTTGGAAACATTATGCTAAGCAAAACAAGTCAGGCACAGAAAGACAAATACTGCATGATTCCACTTATATAAAGTACTTAGCGTAATATAAATCATACAGACAGTATTGTTTAATGGGTATAGCACTTTGACTTTGCAAGATGAAAAATGTATGTGGGATAAATGGTGGTGATGGTCACCAAACAATATGAATGCACTTATTGCCACTGAATTGTACACTTAAAAATGGTTAATATACTAAATTATGTTATGTTATACATGTTTTACCACAATAAATAATTGGAAAAAATAGGTTAAAAAATTAAACACTCATAATTTTTAAATAGCTATTTTTGAAAGGACTGTTATATATTTTAAAATTATTACATCCTAATGGCTCAGACACCCTAAGATTTTATAAAACTATCGTTCCTTTATGCTTACATTCATTAGTAACATGCCATAAGTTTTGGATGCAAGAGTAAAGAGCATCATTTCAAAATAAACATAGTCAAACATTGCACCTATGTTTGGAGAAATGGAGAAAGTGCAATATTGCATGAACTGGAAAATTATAACATGATTCTTAATTCTGAGTTAATAAAAATAAAAATGAATGTCATGTGGTTATTTTTTTGAAAAGACTTTCATTTGGGCATGAAACTCATCTTTAGTAGCCCCAATGTTGTTTTTTAAAATATTAATTACATCAATCCCTATTTATTTACAGGTTTTCCTTTTGTTTTTATAAACCTTATACTTTAAAATAGGACTCAGGCTGGGTGTGGTGGCTCATGCCTGTAATCCCAGTATTTTGGAAGGCTGAAGTGGGAGGATCACTGGAGCTAAGGAGTTCGAGAACAGCTTGGGCAACATAGTGAGACCTCAGCTCTACTAAAAAAAAAAAAAAAAAAAAAAAAATTAGCCGGGTGTGGTGGTGCATGTCTGTGGTCCCAGATACTTGAGAGGCTGAAGTGGGAAGTTCCCTTGATCCTGGGAGTTTGAGGCTGCAGTGAGCTATGATCACAGTGCTGCATTATTCCAGCCTGGATGACAGAGTGAAACCCCTGTCTCCATAACATTTAAAAAATCAAAAAAATAAAATAGGGCTCAGAATCACATAGTAACCAAAGGTATTGGTTATTATGTGATATCACACATAAATATATGTGGAAGATTAGAAAGTAAAATAAAGTATCAGTGAAATAAAGTACTAGTTCACAATCCTGAACGTGAGGCATAGATGCTTACTTGACGTTAACTGGATTCTTGTAATTATTAGCTCACAACCTGTTCAGCAGGCTCTCAGTGATACACAGCACAGTCAAACTTCTTATTTTGACTATTGACATTTCTATTTTTTCTTCTACTCCCACAATAACCTATTAAGTCTTCTCCCTCTAGGCTTGTGTTCTGTTTCTCTTCTCTTTTCATTCCTCATTTGTTTTTGCTTTGCATTCACAGAGTTATAAGTATTTTGCTCCTCACTCGAGGCCACTGGGGAGAAAAGATCATTTACATTCATCTCTACATTGCACATTCTATATACTCTTACCAATAGGACTGTATAACAGAAGTATTGAATTTTAGCAATATTAGGGACTTTTATGATCACTGAAGATAACAAAGGTTAACAGACTTGGACAAGATTATTATGCCTGCGTGGAGACTGAGTTGAGACTAAACCAGGTCTCTTAATTCCCTGGATATGGCCAAAGATCTATGGTTAAGAACTATCATATATATTAGAAATGTTTTTCCTCTTCCTACAGATTCATGTTCCTAGGATTCCTCTAGGATTTCAATTTCTCTGAATAAGCTCCAAAGATCTAAGTTATCTTCTCTTCCAAACTTTTTTGTTCCATTTGCTCTCCAGCTCAGGACAGAATCTGGGCCACAGCTGGGGGCAGCTGGGCTTGGAAGCGTCTGCCGGGGGTGCCACAGCTGTAGATCCCTGGATTGTGAGTGTCAGTCCTGACAATTACACAGTCTGTGATTTGTCTGTGTATTTATATAATGAAGATGAAATTCGGTTTGTATTTAATTATTGTTTTGATAATTTGGTGGTTTTAAATCATTTGCCAATTGTTTTTTTTTTAATTCCTTTTCCTTTGATTTTATTCTTCCTCTTAATGCAGCAATTAAATACCACTTCTTGAAGCTCACAAATGGAAAAAAATTAGCAAGTTTCATTTAGGAAATAAAAAAAGTTGCAGGAAATGGTACAATGGCCCTATCAGCTCCTCTCAGGCGATGCCCAGAGATTAAGGAAGCACAGTGCAGGGCAGAAAAGGAGCATTTAGAAATCTAAGCAGCTGAGTGTCAGGATTCAAGGGCCCCAAAGAAAAGGTGGACAGCAGAAGCAGGAGGCGGACACTTTATCCTCGAGATGCAGGGACATTAAAGATGAAAGGGATAGAGAGAGCGGGAGAAGCTATGGAGGCAGCAGCCTAGGCATCCACTGCCCTGCACCTGAATGGAGCACTGCTAAAGGCTGTCAGGATCAGAAGATCCAACAATATTCGTCAAAGATCACAAAAAGAAAGAAGGGATTTTCTGCCTGTTAGACTATGTGGGAAAATGCCAGAGAGGCTCCTGGGCAGAGCCTGTAAAACTCCGAGTTCTAGTAAAGCTTCAGTCTAAAGACACTTCTTATGTGGGTCACATGGTGCCAGGAGGGTCACTGAACAGTCATCCTGATTTCTTTTAGGACAGAGATGAGTCATTAATGAGATCCTTCAGTCTTTAAAGTTCTGGGAAATGTCCCTTTCCTTTCCTCTCTTTTTTGACATGATTATCTCTGATGCACCCATGCACTGCCTTCCCTATGTTGTTCATACATTTGTTTAACAATGTATGAATGTTTAACAAATATTGAGTGTCTCTTAAATGTCAGGCACTGTACTATATTCTGAGACAAAAGAACTGGCTGCTACCCAGGTGCTCACAGCTCAGCCTGGCAGATACCGAGAAAGGTCAGTCATTAAATAGCGTACAGGAGGAATTAGGAAAGGGTTAACTCCAGTGGGGACAGGGAGGAGGGGACATAGGGCATGTAGTTAAGGGAGAATCCATAAATGAGAGTATTTTTGAGCTGGGTCTTGCAAGAACGTAGGAATTTCTCAGGAGGACTAGAAGCGTTAGAATAATCAAGATCTTAAGGCAAAGGTGAAAGTGAGAATCAAAGTTTTAAGATCTGTGATTTTCTTTAAGTTCTAAAAATAGATGTTTAAAAATCATAGGAGATGTGTTGGTTCTTCGAAAGTTCTTAATTACTTTTCATTGATAAGCTTTTGAGATTAGTTTGGATTTTAGACATAATGATATTTTTAATCATTTAAACAGATTAATTTTCTTATTAACAAATAGACCCCCATTTTGTCTGGATAACTCTTGCTTCAATCAGTGAGATTCCTATTCCCAAATGTTTTGAAAATATATTATAGCAAGTTGAGTCAACCCAATTGCACACAGTCTGTAAAGCTCCAAATTCAATTCCTATCTTGTATCCTAAATCTTATAAAACTATTACAGTTACAGCTTCAACTAAGAAACAGGTAGGTAGCTATTTGATTTTTGATTATGTTCACAAGCAAATGTACAGATGAAGCAATCAAACAGACACAGCTTCGTACAGTGCAAACCTCTCAGATTATTTCCATTAACAGCTAGAAGCTTAATGGTCATGCTTCTTGAGCTACAAATGGTCTCCTAATCATCGTACTGAGGATGTCATCTTTTCTTTCTATAAAGCTTTAAGCAATGCTGGGGAATATTCTGCTTATAACCAGTGCCACTGGTCTTAGACAGTTTTCCCTCTATTTGTGTTTGCCAGCTCCATTTTTGGCACCACTATTTGTCAAATCTGAAATCTTTTTGCAACTAGGCACAGAATGCTTTCTATACAATGATTTGAGACCCCATAAAAAATAAGAAGCATGAAACTGAAGAACCAATGTGCAGAGCATCTATCACTAACTTCAAAAAACCCGTGATCTCAAATCCACCAACTGCTATTTGTGTGAATTTGGGGTAGGCACTTAACTTCTTTGTGCCTCAGCTCCGTCTGGGTAAACTGGGGGTGATAATTCTTCACAAGGCTCTTGCAGAGCTTAAATGTGATAAATTGTAGTATGTGTAGCTTAGCACAGGGCTGCCCTGTGGAAGGTGCTAGTTAACAACCATTCACTTTGGTTTCCGACGGAATTTTTTTAAACCAGCAATCTAAAGACACTGAATAAAACATAATGCCTTGGATTTAATAAAAATATCATTCCTTTATGCTTACATTCATTAGTAGCATGTCATAACTAATGCCTTTGATACAAGAGTAAAAAGCATCATTTCAAAATAAACATAGTCAAAAATGATACCTGAGGGAAATGGAGAAAGTGCAATATTGCATGAATTCAAAAATTATAACACAGTTCTTAATTCTGAGTTAATGAAAATAAAAATGAATGTTATATGTGGTTATTTTCATTGGAGCCTATATCAAGGTATTTAAAAATAGTCAAATTTTCAGAAACAATTCTTCAGCATCCAATTAACATTTGGGTCAAAGTACATTTCCCCACACACACAATTTGAAGCAATAAAATCAACCTATTCTTGGAGCTCACAAATAATTTGTTCAATGACTTCCTCTCTTAAAAAGAGACTTGCTTAAGCCCATATCCAAGGAGTCAACAAAATGTAAATGTCTCAGGAACCAAAACAAAGAGAGACAAAATTAATAGTATTTTAATTCATTAAATCGCTCCTCCCACATAACACAATACTTCCAACTCACTAATTAGAGAAATTCCAAGATTCTAGGAATTGATGAAAATGTTCACAGTGAAATTCAATCTGTTTCTTTATGAAAATTACTTGAGTTATTATTCACCACAGAATAATAGAAACTGACATTCAATTGGCTCTACCAAGAGTTCACAAACACCCAGAAACGACTCCATCTTCCCTCTAACCTGAGGGTGGATTGCTCATGATGTGAGGTACAGAATCTGCCCTCAAAAGTAAAACAAATAATCATACCACACACCCACTTACTTTTTGCCTATAAAAATAGTTTTCCAGAAAGTTGACTTTTAAAGACAGTAGACATAATAAAAGATGTCTGCTAATTTTCTCTCATCTCATCGTTTTAAAAACCTTAGCCTGAACAGCTTCTCTCCCAGGTTACACTGCTTGTAATTAGTCACAAATATCTTCAAGACAGATAATCTCACAAGAAGCCCCTTCAGATGGCTTAAAATATAGTAAAGAAAACCAGGAAGAAAAAACTTTTTATTCACATTTTTCTTCAACCAAATTTGCTAAATGAATGAAATTATTTTAATTTTCAAGACCACTAGCCACAGTCACAAATTAGTTCCGTCAATCACAGTAAAATAAGAAGAAATTTCTTTCTTTTTTAATACTGAAAGTAAGTTCAAGGGGACTAGGGAAGAGTTGGAGAAATGGCATCTTAAAAAAAAAGACATTTTAGCTCTTGTAAGGACCTCATGACACGTATCATAGGGAAGTAAAAGCTAGAAGACTCATTTTCTGCATACTTTCAAAAATGCTTCAGTATATATGATCCTCACTGATTAAAATTATTAAAATATGTGATTGAATAAACTTTCTAGACAACACATTCATCCTGGTGCATGGGACACCTCACATGTTATTGTAGAAAATTCTCGCCAGGTACGGTGGCTCACACCTGTAATCCCAGCACTTTGGAAGGCCAAGGCAGGCAGAGAACTTGAGCTCAGGAGTTCGAGACCAACCTGGGCAACATGGAGAAACCCCAGCTCTACTAAAAATAAAAAAATTAGCCTGGCAAGGTGGCGTGCACCTGTAATCCCAGCTACTCGGGAGGCTGAGGCACAAGAATTCCTTGAACCTGGGAGCTGGAGGTTGCAGTGAGCTAAGATCATGCCACTGCCTTCCATGCTGGGTGACAGAGCAAGGCTCTGTATTAAAAAAAAAACAAAGGGAAGGGAAGGGAAGGAAAGGGAAGAAAGGGAAGGGAGGGGAGGGGAAGGGAAGGGAAGGGAAGGGAAAGGAATTATCTTTCCTTTGGGTCAGCGTATCATGAGTAGAAAATTCTAAGTGCATGCCTGGTGATGAACCACTAAAATTTATATTTTTCCTAGCTAGAAAGTACTTGACCATATTAATGATCATGTAAAATAGGACCAACACTTCATTCTGCCAAGATGCTGCTATTAGAAGCCTCCTGCATTTGTGCCACCATTACGCAGTCACAGCCCCTCATTCAAGCTCTTCAATTAGTCATTCATTAATTGAACAAGTGTATATCAAGCCAGGGTCCTGGACACTAGGGAGTTAACAGAGAATGTGATTTGAGTGCCTTCCATCAAAGGCATTCATTCTGTTTAGTGATGGAAACAGAGGCGTAAAGGGGCAAATACAACATGCAATAATAATGCAGTGAAAGAAAGGACTGTGGATGTGAGAACACAAAGGAGAGCCACCAAGCCCACCATAGAGGACATCACAAAAGCCAAACTGTGAAGAGGAGGTTAAAGGGATGTAAGAAAAAAGCTGTTTCTAGGCAGTTGAAACAGACACATTAGAAAGAATGGCAGATTCTTGAATTCTTAGGACTGCTGAACTATTAGTTAGGATTCAGCAGAGAGAAGGACAGCAAGAGTTGAAGCAGAAGAGGTAAACTTGGGTTACATTTTGAAGGGTTGCATATTCCACGACAAAACATTTAGACTTTTATTAAGGGCAATGCAGAGAAACGGAACGGTATTAAGCAGAAGAATGATATGATCAGATTTTCATTTTAGAAAGCTGACAGTTTGGATATTAAATTGGATGGAATTAAGAATAGATATCTGGAAAGCAGTTTAAGAAAGGATTGCAATGGCCTAGGCAGTAGATGATGATGGCCAGAAGCTGTGGGAATGGAGTTGGAGAGAAGAAAACAGAATCAAGATATGTGAGGAAGGTCAAAAAAAGAAAAGAAAGGAATGGAAAGGAGAAGAGGAGAAAGGAAACAGAAAGAAACAAAACACAGGAGACAAAGAAGATTTGTGGAGATGGTTGGTATGTTGTGTTTAGTTTCTAACAGGTTGAGTTTTGAAGTCAGTATTAGTCCCTTATGTACAATCAGTACATAGCTTTGAGATAACTGTCTGGACCTCACAAGCTAGGCTGAGGCATCTCTAAATTTGGAAAACATCTGTATGCATATTACTACTTATGCCCAAGGAGAAACAGAAATCACAGGTAGAAAGTGTAGAATTCAAAGAAAAAAGAGCAAAATGCCGGGCGAGGTGGCTCACGCCTATAATCCCAGCACTTTGGGAGGCCAAGGCGGGCAGATCACAAGGTCAAGAGATCAAGACCATCCTGGCCAACATGGTGAAATGCCATCTCTACTAAAAATACAAAAATCAGCTGGGCATGGTGGTGCATGCCTGTAGTCCCAGCTACTTGGGAGGCTGAGGCAGGAGAATCGCTTGAACCTAGGAGGCAGAGGTTGCAGTGAGCCAAGATGGCGCCACTGCACTCCAACCTGGTGATAGAAACTCTGTCTCAAAAAAAAAAGCAAAAGACTAAACATTAAGGGACACCAACATTTAGAAATGTGTAAATATGGCAGAGAACAAAGGGAGTTGGAGAAAGAGACATAGGAGAATCTAACAGAGTAAGTGTGAAGGAAGCCAAGGAAAAACATTTCAAGAAGGCAGCAGTGGTTAAAATTGGTACATGCTGCAAAGTTGTCAATTGAAATAAAGGTAGAAAACCACAGTGGATTTAACAAAAAGGAGGCAGATGGCAAATGAGTTGGGGATCTTGGTAGTATAAATGCTCGATTGGATTGAATCAGGATGTGTCTATGTGGTGAGGAATTGAAGTCAGTGGTGTAGAGAACATTTTTATGAACACTAATTGTCCACTTCTGGAAATATATACCACCAAGAAAAACAAAAATGTTAGATGTGGTATAACAGCAGGTGATGACGAGCTCTAGGACGAAGCCAGGGGTGGATGGTGGCAGAGAAGTGATGATGAAGTTCACTAGTATTGAGGAAGTCAAGAGACCAAAAAGCTGGAGTGTTGAGTGGATCATTTTTTCAGACACTGACATTACCCTAGACTTGGGGTAAAGGAGAGACAGGAGCCAGGGAGCAAAGCCTTTACTACATGAAGAACAGAAGTAGGAAGATAGTGCTGACAGTGATGGGGTAGTGGGTTTTACAACCAGACAGCATGAACCTCACAGGACCGTGGATAAGAGAAAGAAGAAACATTATCTGTAAAAGGCACAGGGAAAATAGAGGGGTCTCAACCCCAACTACTGACTCTGAAAACACAGGTTGTAGGCAAATAAGCAAATCCAACCTCCCATCTTCCCTCCCTTCCATCCTCCCTCCCCCCTTCCTTCCCTCCCCCCCTCCCCTCTCCTCTCCTCTCCTCCCCTCCCCTCTCCTTCCTCTCCTCTCCTCTCCTCTCCCTTCCCTTCCCTTCCCTCCCTTCCTTCCTTCCTTCCAGAAGCATTTCTTGGGTACCTGCTAGTGCTGGGGCTGTGCTAGATGCTAAGAAAATTCTGGGTAAACAAATCACATGGAGTTCCTGCTCTCATAGAATCTACAATCAGAAGGCTGCTAGAAAAGTAAAATTCTTGAGCTGGAGGAAGGTGTCAGTTAAGACCCAGGGATAAAGAGCTTCTACTAAAGAGGAGGATGAAGGAAAGGACTTTTGTTCACTAGGAAACAAGCACTCCAAAAGATGTTGTGCGTAGGTTTTGGAGAGAGGGAGTGAGGGAGGCTGGGCCAAGGGGAGGACACACAGAGCAGGTTGGGCTGCAGAGAACAGATAATCTACCTTGGAGGGGCTTCCATTTTGAGAAGCACCTGAGAATGTCAGAGGTGTGCAGTCTGGAGGAACTGGCCAACTGGCCTTGGGGTTTCCAATGGAATTGATTCCACACCTGTGGGTTTGAATTCACTGAGCTTCCCCAGGGAATCCAGGTGTAGCGCACAACAGTCACTCCTGGGGATAAGGGAGGAGAGAAACTGGCTCTCATTGCAAAACAGCCCAGGTCTAGCTAGCTTGTATTCTTGGGGAAATCTAAGTGTAGGGCAGCAGCAGGAAACATGGAGATGGATTCATCACGTATCAGTCACAGAAACAATCCCCGGAGCTGAGCAAGAATCTGGGCCTTTTGCAAAGAGGCCAGCCAGTTCTAGATTGGGCTTCTGAAGGAACCCACTTCTGACTTTAGTTCTCTGTATCTTTCTGACCTTTGTATTTTCTTTAAATCTTCATTTTCATCATTTCCCCCACTATTTATGAATGCTCCCTCTGGGATCTATTCTCAATCCCTTCCTAATAAGGAAATGTCCTTCCTTAATTGTCTCAACTACCTTGGTGCAGATAGTCATTCCCTTCTTGACATGTCCTGGCCCTACTCAAGAGGCTCATGTGTGGTCATGTGGGAGCATATTTCCTTGAACTGTTCTCTGTTACCTAGACTTACACCAAAGACACAGTCTTTATCTCTCTCCTGAAACCCACCCCATTATCATCTTCATAAAACCTCTGAGAGACCCCAGTGCGCCAGGATCCGAAGCCCAGGAAGCAAAAGATGCATCTCCATCTTCATCCAAAGTCTGGAATAAATAAATGCCAATACTTCCCTGGACATCTTCATTACCTTCATTTATTTTTTATTCCTCAAGGCTCCTCTGGCTACTGTCATCGCCCCAGCAGCCTTCTTGTTTCTAGCTAGTTTCCTCTCCAGAGATTCAAAGCGGTATTTTTCCTTGCCAAATCAGATTACATTCCTCTGAGATGAGTGCCATGCATACTAGAAAGTGCTTTTTCAAATGAGATAGTCCCCTGGGCCCTGCGTAGTCTTAGCTTCCTTCCTGGTGGTTTCAAGCCTTTCTGCCAGTTTTTCTAGTTTCTTCTTTACCTCCTATAGTCTTTTACTTCCTTCATTATAATCAAACAGATACTCCCTTGGCACACTTTGCTTAATCCTTCCATTGCCATCTCTATCCCTCCTTCCCTACAGCTGCTGGCAGAGAATGATTCCCATTAGCCCTTTACCTTGGCCCCTGTTTTCTGTTAAGTTTTCAGCTACTCAAATTGTAGCTGAAACAAATCATTTTGTCCCACCAACTAAGAAAGGTGCATACACGAATTTGCCCCAAACTTCTATCTAGAATGTCTCTTAGTCCATTCACGTTACTATAAAAGAATATCTGCCAGGCACTGTGGCTCACACCTGTAATCCCAGCACTTTGGGAGGCTGAGGTGGGCAGATCACGAGGTCAGGAGATCGAGACCATCCTGGCTAACACGGGTAAAATGCTGTCTCTACTAAAAACACAAAAAATTAGCCAGGCGTGGTGGCGGGCACCTGTAGTCCCAACTACTCTGGAGGCTGAGGCAGGAGAACGGCCTGAACCCGGGAGGCGGAGCTTGCAGTGAGCCAAGATCGCACCACTGCACTCCAGCCTGGGTGACAGAGTGAGGTTCTGTCTCGAAAAAATAAAATAAAATAAAATAAAAAATAAAGACTATCTGAGGCTGAGTAATCTATAAAGAAAAGGGGTTAATTTGGCTCATGGTTCTTCAGGCTGTTTAACTAGCAAGGCACCAGCATCTGCTTCTGGGGAAGCTTCAGCTGCTTCCACTCACGGCTGAAAGCTAAGTAGAGCCAGTGTGTGCAAAGATCACACTGAAAGAGGAGGCAAGACAGAGGGGATGGAGGTGCCAGATTCTTTTAAACAGGCAGTTCTCACTGGAACTAATAGAGCAGGAACTTACTCATTACTGCTTGGATGGCACCAAGCCATTCATGAGGGTCTCCCCCATGACCCAAACATCTCCTCTTAGGCTCCACCTCCAACACTGGAGATCAAATTTCAACATGAGATTTGTAGGGGACAAACAAATGGCAGCAATAAGTTACTGGAGGGCAGGGAACATGGTGAATGACATTCAGTGTAGTCCTTCAAAAAGTGGTGTTTGTAAAGGGCATAAAATATCACGAAAGTCTGAACCATGAAAGGAAGGTACGTATGGGTGAGCCTTCTCTTTATTTGCTTGCAGACAAAATCAGATGCATATTATTTTATTCATTGCCCACTGTATTTGCACCCACTGCTGATGAACTTCTTGCCAGTCCTGTCTCCCATCCATCTACGAGGCTATGATTTATCATTCACTCTACCATGGGCTCCAGGAGTACTTCCACACCTGTCGGTCATGTTTTCCAAGGCTACAAATTATCGGTGGGCCAAGTACAGTTACAAATAGCCTTCACAAGCTTTGCTGGTAAAGAGAATATATCATTTCTCTTTCCCTTTCAATGTGCTATAATATATATACAGCTAAAACTCCTCAGATGGTTCATTAGCTTTCTCAGTTGGGCGAGAGCTTCTCAGCAGGACATACGGAACCATCATGTATTGAAGTCTATTGCCAATTTCTCCATGATAATCAGTAATATGAAAAAGTTACGACCAATTTTCAAAGATGCCCAATTCATGCCTAGGAAGTATAGGAACACAAGCCAGACAAACCGAGCAACTCGACGTGATGTTATTACATTAGCACAAACATTCTGTCCGGAATGGAAATAACTAGAGTGTCATATAATGTGCTTTCAAATAATTGAACTCAAACATTTATCCTATCATTTGTTTATTTATAAAATATTTATTGAGCACCTACTATGTGCCAAGTAATATTATAAGCACTGGGGATACATCAACATGGAAAAAGTAGTTTTAAAATTCATGTTTTGCTGGCAAGAAAAGACAATAAAGAGACATTAAGTTCTAAAGGGGCATCCCCTCCTGCGTCAGTCTTTGGAGGCTGTGATGGTTAACTTTTTGTATGTCAATATGACTGGCCCATGGTCCCCAGATATATAGTCAAACATTATTCTGGAAGTTTCTGTGAAGGATTTTTTTTGGGTGATCCTAATATTTAAATCAGTGGACTTTGAATACAGCAGATTGCTCTCCATAATGGAGCTGGGCCTCATCCAATCAGTTAAAGGCCTTAATAGACCCAAGTCTGACCTCCCTCAAGCAAGAATTCTGCCAGCAGGCAGCTGGCCTTCAACCTAAACTACAACATTGGTTCTTCCCTTTATCTCCAACTCACAGGTTCAAAATCACAGGAATATGCACTTTCCAGACTCCATAATCATGTGAGCCAATTATTTAAAATAAATCTTTCGACATACAAGTACATCCTATTGGTTCTGTTTCTCTGCAAAACCCTAACACGGGGTAAATGCTTTTAATAACTAAGACTGATGGAAAATTACCCAGTCCCAGCATACACTTCCGTAATCATTTCCATCATGCCTTTTCCACGTACTTCCCAGGGCTGCCTTTGTAGAGACTTGTTATGCCTACCTCTCCCAAAACACCCTTTATGATACACTTGGGATGCGACCCTGTCTGGCTTAACAGTGGTCAATAAAACTGTGCCCTTTGGAAGCTCCAACTTTGTCACCTTTCACTAACACCTCCTCAATTTCCCTTCCCCTAGTGTGTCCTCTGAGGAATTAGGCAGTTCAGCTGGCTCTAGAGGTAACCTACACATCTTTCTAGAAGCAAAAATTGACCTTTAGACCTGAAAAACACCAATTACCAATTTGGATCCTCTTCTGGGGTCACCCAAATGTTAAAAGCAGCGGGAAAGTACCCAAGAAGAAATGGCATTCAGTTCTGTCCCTGGGACAACAGGCTACCTAGTAGCTCACATCCTTGCTAGCTGGGGGCTACAGACACCACTAAGGCCATCCCCTATCTTTAAAGCCCATAATTCAAAGGTTGCCAACTTCCTGTTGGATTTGGCCCTGATCCAGGCACATCTAGCTGTTCTCATCTTTGTGGATGCTTCCCCTCTGCGTGGGATGTGTTCTTCCACTTTTCTACTAGAAAACTATCTCTCCTTCCAGCCCTGCCAAATGTTAGCATTTTTCTGAAGTCTTTCCTGATCCCTGTCAGGAAACATTAACTACTCCCTCTCCTGGGTTCTCAGAGACATTTTTTTTTTTTTTTCTGAAAATTAAAACAACACGCAAAAACATGGTCCTATTAACTAAACATTCAAACATCAGCCCAATGAAAGTTGTTTTGGAAAACTAGTAAAACCATGAGATAGTGCAAATTTTACTGGCTATATTTTATCCTGCCTTCTATAGCCAGTCTTTATAAATGCAATTTGCAAATAAAAGTTTATAACACTGGGTAACTCAGGGTAATAACCATCAAATTTAAGAACTCCAAAACATAAAATCTTGCAGTGTCAGAGAAGTGGCTGCTGGTCATTTCTCTCAACATAGCAGCGTGTGAGCTCCAAAATTAGGTGTATTCTAACTACCCTCATTTCCTCTATTCTTTAGATTCTTCATCCCTTAGAGCAAATGTAATCGTACAATTCAAGCAGCCATCAATTCATTCCAGTGGAATGTCTTAATAGAAATGTCCCCTCTTGCTGGGAATTTTTAGAAGTGGCACATGTGAAATCCATTTAAATGCCAGAGAATTTTTTTCTCCCTCAGGTTGATTTTAGTACATATCACATGCTTGGCTTAGAGGTGAATTGCAAAAGAAATAAGAAAACCAGGCTAATCATGGAAATAGGTGTTGGGTGGAATTACCGATCATACTGTGGTAAGAACTACCGTAAACACTGATTTTTTTGTTTTTTCAAAGTTCATCTGTCACATGGGGCCCATCAGGAGGCAAGTTTCAATTTTGTATTAAGTTCAACTTTCTGGTTTCCTATGCAGGCCACATTCAAACAAACCATAAAGATGATGCCAAAATCATCTTGCAGAAATTCCCAGCAACCTGTGTTTTTCTCCCCTGCCCCACACTGCTTCAGTGGTGCTAGTTTTGGCTTTGTTCCCAGGCAATCCAACCCATCACTTTCAACCCTTCTGCAGAGGCAGAACAGGTTTGGGCAGCTTCTGCACATTCTGCTCTCCTCTAGCAGTTGGCACAGCAAAGGGACTGTCCCTTGAACACATGGTCAAGAATCAGATCTCCCCTGAACCCCTACACTCCCAAACCTTCTTGTTATATGATGATCATGGCTAACTCAAAGGGAATTTCTCAGTCCTCATTGTACCTGGCTGTTCATCAGTGTTTGACAGAGTCAACCCCTGATACAGCTTGGATATTTGTCCTCACCCAAATCTCTACCTGAATTGTAATTCCTAATGTTGGAGGTGGGGCTTGGTGGGAGGTGTTTTTGTTATGAGGGTGTATTCCTCATGAATGGCTTGGGCCATCTCCTTGGTGATAAGTGAGCTCTTGCTCTGAGTTCACACAGGATGTGACTGCTTAAAAAGTGTGTGGCACCTCCCCCTCCACTCTTTCTCTCACTTCTGCTTTCACCATGTGATGTGCCTGCTTCCGCTTTGCCTTCTGCCATGATTGGAAGCTCCCTGAGGCCTCCCCAGAAGCTGAGCGGATGCCAGCACCATACTTTTCTACACAGCCTGAAGAACAGTGAGCCAATTAAACCTCTTTTCTTTATAAATTACCCAGACCCAGGTAATTCTTTATAGCAATGTAAGAACAGCCTAACGCAATCCCCTTCTCCTGAAAACAATCATGCCTATGATTTCCAAGATGTCACACTCTTCTAGCGTCCTGCTCAGTGGCAGGCCCTTCCAGACATCTACCCCTCACACTTCTCCCTATCAATAGATGGCACAAGGACTTATTGACTCAGGCAAAAATCTTGCATGCATTTTTTGATGTTTATCGTGTACTCAAACCCCACAGCGACTCCACCAGCAACTCCCATCAGCTTGATATCCAGCTCTATGATGACTTCCTGGCACTATCACTCAGTCCAAGTCCCATTGCCTCTTATCTGTGCCACCACTACATTAGCCCTTAATTGGCCTGTCTGCCCCTAAGGTCAGTTCTCTAGAGCAGTTAGTGATGGTTTTAAAGAATAAATCAAATTACATCACTCACCTGCTCATAAATCACCCAAAGACTCCTGATCTCCTGTGCCTGGACTCCGTATCCCCAGATGGCCTCATTCCATCACTTGTTTCATTCTTATACCATTTCAAGGTCACCTCTTAGAGTTGCTCTACCTATCCACAACAGAGCTCTATCCTCTGTGCCTACATCGCTAGCCCCTATTCTGCTTTATCACCTAGATTACATATGGATTTGTTTGATGTTTGGCTCTCCCACTAAATTTAAGCAGAGGGAGGCATGAACTTTCACCAACTTGTATACCACTGACCCCCCATCCTGGGAGTGGCTGGCAGCTCAGGCCACCCAGAGCTGGCTCTGCATGTACAGCCTATGTGCTTACAGACCAACGTCTCCTGAAGCAACCTACTGATGTCATCTCTGAGATGCTGAAAAGGGGGGTTAGTGAAATAAGCACCTGAATGTGCTTTCTTTGTTCAATGAACTACTTGTAGTCTCTTTATTTCCCTTGCCTTGACCTGAAGGATTGAACAGGCATGAAATTAGTCAGAATCATTCCAATTGCAAATAGCCAATTCCAAAAGGCACAAGCAGAAAGAAAATAAGGAAAAGAGAGAAGAAAGGGAGAAAGAGAGGCAGGGAAGGAGGAAGAAGCCATCCTACAGTGACTTGAGGCATGGCTGGATCCAAGGTCTTTAAAGAATGTTGTCAGAGTGTGTATTCTCTCTGACCCCTCACCTCACTTTCTCCTTTTTATGAATACTGTGTTCTCTGTTCCTATAGATACGCTTCCTCTGTGCAGCAAGGGAATAACTTTTGCCAATCCAGAATCACATTAATTAGTTAATTCAGTAGAAAGAGGCTTCCTTCTGCTAGCAGCCTTAAATTCATCCCAGGAAGACGCAGATTGTGGCTATATGTACTACTGGACCAATTACTGGACAGCTAAACTACAGAAAGGCTAGGAAATCCATATCTAAAAGAGTAAACTAACATTTGATGGATGTCTGCTTTATCCCAAGCATAAAATAAGATTTTTGTTGTTGCTGTTTTTTGTTGTTATTGTTTTTGAGACAGAGTCTTGCTCTGTCCCCCAGGCTGGAGTGCAATGGCACGATCTTGGCTCATTGCAACCTCCGACTCCCTGGTTCAAGCAATTCTCCTGCTTCAGCCTCCCAAGTAGCTGGGATTACAGGCATGCGCCCTTTTTTTTTTTTTAATCTCAACCTACATACAACCTTTAGGTCTAGAAGAAAACTTTAGGATGGCAACAAGGATGAGATGGGGTCCTCTGAGACAGACCTGGGTGGAACTTTTACACTCAAAAATCAAAACAAGGCCAAGTGTAATGGCTCATGCCTGTAATCCCAGTACTTTGGGAGGCCAAGATGGGAGGATTATTTGAGCCTAGGAGTTCAAGACCACCCTGGGCAATATAGCAGGACCCCATCTTTACGAAAATTTTAAAAAATTAACTGGGTGTGGTGGTGCACATCTGTAGTCCCAGCTAGCTGTGAGGCTGAGGCTAGAGGATTGCTTAAGCTAGGGAGGTTGAGGCTGCAGTGAGCCATGATTGCATCACTGCACTCCAGCCTGGGCAACACAATGCCCTGTCTCAAAAACTAAAACAATCTAACATGTGCTTACATGACATAACCTATACCGCAGGAGCCCTAAAACCAATCTCATAAGACTACTGTGTAAAAGAATTAGAAATGAACAAATCAAAGTCAAAAGTGAATTATACAAATGAAAATGCCAACATATCTATTTCTCTATCAGCACTTCCTCCTTTGCTGTCATCTAGAATTATGATTTTAAATGCCATTTAGCCACTGATGAATCTCATATCATTTCTCCAGCCTAACCTCTCCCCTGAGCTTCAGATTGTTGTATCCAATTTCCTACATGTCAGCTCCACTTACATGCTCAAGAGGCATCTCAAATTTAAGATGTAGAAAATGGAACACTCCCCATCTTCACCAAATCTCATCTCCCCTCAGTCTTCTCCTGCTCAGAAGGTGGCAACTCAATTTTGGTTCCCAGGCAAATATCCTTGGATTTATCCGTAACTCTTCTTTCTTTCACCTGGCATCTAATGTTTCAGCCAATCATGTTGGCTCTGCTTCAGAATATATCTAGAGCTGAACTCTCAGCACTTCTCCGCTGCTGCTCCCACCTGCTGTAATTGCCAGCATGTCTCACTGGAATCACAAGATGAGATCCACAGGATCTCTCAGGAGCCTCGTCCTGGGTCTCCCTGCCTCTACAGTCAATTCCTAATTCAGCAGCCAGAGTGATCTCGTAACAACAAATCTAAGATTATGCCATGCCTCTGCTCCTACCTCCTCCATGCATTCCCATCTCATGTACAAAAAAGCAAAAGCCAGAAAGCCCTGCCGGACCTTTTCCCTGGACCTCATCCCTTGTCCGTCTCTGACATCACTTCTCACCCTCCCTCGCTTGTTCTGCTCAAGCCATGCTGACACCCTTGTTATTACACATACACAACTGACATGCACCCACTAGAGGTTTTTACAACACAGTTTCTTCCACCTGGAATGCTCTCTTTCCTATATCTTTATCTTCTTTTTTTAAATACAAAATTGTGTAAATTTAAGGGTGCAAGTGCAATTTTGTTACATGCTCATATTGCATAGTGGTCAAATCTTGGCTTTTAGTGTATCGATCACCCAAATAACATGCATTGTACCTATTAAGTCATTTCTCATCACCTGCCCCTTTTGAGTCTCCAATGTCTGTCATTCCATACTCTATGTCCACGTGTACACATTGCTTAGTTCCCACTTATAAGTGAGAATATGCAGCATTTGACTTTATGTTTCTGAATTGTTTCACTTAAAATGATGACCTCCAGTTCCATCGATGTTGCTGCAAAAGACATGACTTAATCCCTTTTTATAGGTGAATAGTGTTTCATTGTGCATATATATCATATTTTCTTTATCCAATCATTCTTTACCTTCTTAGTTTAAAAGCAAACCATGCACCTGATCCAAAAAGTCTTCTCTCCTTTCCCTACTTTATTTTTCTCTAGGGCACATCCCTCCATCTGATGTACAAATGTTTTATTTATTTGTATGTGTATTCCCTATTTCCCTCAATATAATATAACCTCCATGAAAGTAGGGACTTTTTTTGCCTGTTTTGTTCACTACTATATCCTCAGGGCCTGAAACAGTGCCTGGCACATAGTAGGTGCTCCATAAATATGTGCTGAATTAATTAATCAGTTATCTATCCATAAATTCTGTCTGCCCAAGAAAAGAAAAGAATAATGGCTTAAAGGAAAATCATCTGCCTCCTCACTGCTCACCATTTTCCCTCTTGGATTTAAAGAAATAGAAAAAAAACATTTCTAAAGATATCTACTTTTTGAACCGAATATGAAAAAATAATGTGTTAAACAAGAACTGGCTGAAAAAGATATAAGAAAATGAAATATGTAGCAACAAATAAAATCAGCAGGCATGCAGAAAATCAATTCATAATTGTAGAGAATAAACATGAGAAACACTTTTAGAGTAAAGGCCAAATAAATGACATTGTGAAAAATACACATAAGGCAATGACATATTTAAATGTCAAACCTTAGAAAGAAAACTGCCCAATGCAAGAACAAATGAATCAGTGAGAGGCAATAATCAGAGATATGAGAGAACAAAACATTCTAGACCTTAAAAAGCAAACTTGACATTAGAAATTGATAGTTTAACATCTTCCAGAGAAACTTAATGAGCAGAAATAAATATTAAAATATAGCCTCATAAAAATTTTAAACTTAAATAATTTTTTCAACAAGTCCTAAAATTAACCAAAGTGGGGGAAAAATCAACTATACTTATATTTTCCATATCTCCTCTACAATAATAAATGCTAAAAACAAGGCAGAGTATTATGCATGGAGGGAGAAGTTTATGATTCAAGGATTTTTTATATATGTATATATATGTGTGTGCTATTTATATGTTAGAATGACTTGTGTTTAATGATCATCCCTGCAAATGAATAATATTATACAAAATATCAGCTACAAGATGAAAAAGTCTCATAAATTTGCCACACAGTAAGTTTTCTACAAAAATTGGCTAACAATATCATCCAGACCATCAAGAGATTAATAAAACTGTGAATCCAAAAAATTGAGACATTTTAGTAGAAAATAACGTTAATGGGCACTGAAATCAGTTCTCTACTTAAAAGTACTTAAATTAATTCATTAATCACTATGAAAAAAAATGTATTCTCACAAATGTAAATAATTTTATTTATTATGACACAGCAACAGAATGAAAAACAGAAAACAAAATTTCATCTTTTTTAATACACGTACTATTTTTTATTCTGTTTTAGAATGAAAATAATTGTTTGTGTAAAATTCCATATTAAACTGATAGAAAAGTGGTAATCTTTGGGGGCAATGAGGAGACGGGCAATGGGAGAAAATTTGGAAAAGTAAAGGACTAAACTTCTATTAAAATGTTAATGTGGCCGGGCACGGTGGCTCACACCTGTAATCCCAGCACTTTGAGAGGCTGAGGCGGGCAGATCACTAGGTCAAGAGATAGAGACCATCCTGGCCAACATGGTGAAACCCCGTCTCTACTTAAAAAAAAAAAAATTAGCTAGGCATGGTGGTGCGCACCTGTAGTCCCGGCTACTCAGGAGGCTGAGGCAGGAGAATCGCTTGAACCCGGGAGGTGGAGATGGCAGCGAGCTGAGATCATGCACTGTGCTCCAGCCTGGTGACAGAGCGAGACTCCGTCTCAAAAAAAAAATACGTTAATATAAGTCTGGTAGAATTTAAAACACACTATTTGCCTTCCATACATACAATCTGGTAACAAATATATCAAATGATGTGCAAGACATGCATAATAAAATTATAAGAGTTGGGGAGGGGGGAGGGATAGCATTGGGAGATATACCTAATGCTAGATGACGAGTTAGTGGGTACAGCGCACCAGCATGGCACATGTATATGTATGTAACTAACCTGCACATTGCGCACATGTACCATAAAACCTAAAATATAATAATAAAAAGAAATTAAAAAATAAAATTAAATTAAATTATAAGAGTCTTTTGAAGGACATTAAAGATTCAAATAAAGGGAAAGAAATGCCATGCTCATGGGTCAGAACACCCAATTTTGAAAAGATTTTAATTTTTTTTCAAATTGATCTTTGAATTAAATAGAATTCACTCAAAATCTCAGAAGTGTTTTTTTATGGAGCTTGGCAAGCTGATTCTGAAATATATATGGAAGAACAAAGGCCAAGAATAGCCCAGAAACTGCTGAAGAAAAATAAGTTAAGGGCAGTTGCACCATCAGCTCTTAAAACTTATTATAGGCCGGGGGCAGTGGCCCATGCCTGTAATCTCAGCACTTTGGGAGGCTGAGGCAGAAGGAACGCTTGAGGCCAGGAGTTCAAGACCAGCCTGGGCAACACAGCAAGACCCCATCTTTATGAAAAAATTTTTGTAAATTAGCCAGGCATGGTGGTATGTCCCTGTGGTCCCAACTACATGGGAAGCTGAGGTGGGAGAATCATTTGTGCCCAGGAGTTTGAGGCTGCAGTGAGCTGTGTTCACATCACTGCACTCCAGTCTGGGTGACAAAGCGAGACCTCATCTCTAAAATCTCTAAAAAACAACAACTTATCACAAAGGTGTAGTGATTAATTACCATAGTGTCACACTGGCTTAGGATAGACAACTGAAACAATACAGATGTACACACTGAGTCTCTCATACAGGAAAACTTGATGTTTGGCAAAGGCAGCCCTGGAGATCACATGGAAAGGGAGGGACTACTCAATAGGTGGTGCTAAGACAGCTGGTTGCCCACGTAGGAAAAATAAAATTAAATCTGTGTGTCATACCACACTCACCATACTATACATATAACAACAAAGGATCAAAGATTTGAGCAAAAGGTCAAAACCTAAAAAACTTAAACATACAGGAGAATGTCATTATAGTCTCAGATAGGGAAGAATTTCCTAAATAACATGCGCAAAGAAGTAAAGAAATAAATGATTGATACATTTGACTACCTTAAAATTAAGAATGTGTGTTCATAAAAATATATCATGATGAAACTCTCATACACTGCTAGCTGGCATGTGAAGTAGTGCAACCACTTTGGAAAATGGTTGGGCAATTTCTTATTATAAAATGTAAATGTATGTCTATCATATACACAGCATTCCACTCCTAGATATTTAATGAAGAGAGAATGAAATATGTGTTCATGAGAAAACTTCTGGGAATGCGAGGTAAGTTCATGATCTTGATTATGTTGATGGTTGATTGTTTCATATGTCTGTATGTCAAAATATGATTAATTATACATTTTAAATATGTGTCATTTATTGTATGTCAATTATAACTCAATAAAGGTGTTCAAATAAGATATCACAAAGAAAGTGAGCAGACAAGCCAAAAACTGAAAGATATCTGTAACACGTATAACCATCAAACAAACAGTAATCATAATATATAAAGATCTCATTGAGCCCAATAAGAATAAAGGAAATAACCTAATTAAAAAATGAGCAAAAGACACAAACAGGCATTTCAGAGATGAGGGGCCAAAAAATGGCAAATAAACATACAAGAAGATGCTGCACTCTTATTAATAATTAGAAAAAAATATAATTTTAAAATTAAAATACTATATTATTTTACTTCCATACATTTATAAAAATTTGAGTCTAACTATATAAAGTATAGGCAAGGATGCAGATCCAAAGAAATTCTTATACACTGCTGGAGAAAATTAAAGTGGTATGCCACTCTGTAATCCCAGTGGCTCGGGAGGCTGAGACAGAGAATAGCTTGAACCCAGGAGGCAGAGGTTGCAGTGAGCTGAGATCGCGCCACTGCACTCCAGCCTGGGAGACAGAGCGAGACTGCGTCTCAAAATAAATAAATAAATAAAATAATACAGCTTTGTACTTTTAAATTGAAGCTCTGAATACTCTATAATTACCCTAGTAATTCTATTCCCAGGAACATGTTTTAGAGAAATCCTTAGATGTGTACATTTGTAGACATAGACACCTATAGCAATATTCATAACAGCATTATTTAAAATAGTAACAATTTTTTAAAAACTCAAATGTTTATCAACAAGAAATAAATAAATTGTGGTATGTTCTTTAGAGGGGAAAAACACATACTGGGCTTATTGAAGGAAAGGGTGGTGGGTGGAAGGAGGGAGAGAATCAGGAAAATAACTACCAGGTACTAGACTTAATACCTGGGTGATGAAATAATCTGTACAACAAACCCCCATGACACAAGTTCACCTATATAACGAGCCTGCATATAGGCCCCTGAACTTAAAATAAAGGTAAATAAATGTGCCATGATCTCTCAACAGAAAATTTATCATGATAAATATGAATAAGCCATGTCTAAATGCAGCAACATGGATGACTCACAGAAACAATGTTGCAGGAGTTGCCAGTTGCAGAAATCACAGAGTGTAAGAATATTTTTTTAAAAATCCAAAAAATAATAAAATCAAACAAAGTATTGTTTAGAAATTAAGTGTATGATAAAAAGTTTAAAACTTGGCCAGGTGCAGTGGCTTATGCCTGTAATCCCAGCATTCTGGGAGGCCAAGGCAGGTGGATCACCTGAGGTCAGGGGTTTGAGATCAGCCACGCCAACCTGGTGAAATCCTGTCTCCCGTAAAAATACAAAAAATTAGCCAGGTGTTGTGGCATGCACCTGTAATACCAGCTACTTTGGAGGCTGAGGCAGGAGAATTGCTTGAACCTGGGAGGCGGAGGTTGCAGTGAGCTGAGATTGCACCACTGCACTCCAGCCTGGGCCACAGAGTGAGACTCTGTCTTATTTAAAAAAAAAAAAAAAAAGGTTTAAATCTAAATTCAAAGGCAATGATAACTTCTAAAGTAAGAATAATGCTTTCCAATGAAGGGAAGACAAGGGTAGGGCAGGGAAGAAAACACAAGTGCAGAGATTGGTCCAGGTAAGACTCTATTAAGTTAGGTGCTGATGTTCTCATTAAATTGGGTTCCTACTAAGTTGGGAGGTTCCAATGAAGTTGGTATTATAATAATAAAGAATTATTTTTATAATTTACATGTCTACATCAGTTTTATATTTAATATTACATGATAAAAACATATGAAAGAAAAAAATGTGTTTTTCCTTATCATGATAAGGAACAATCAGGAATATATAGGTATACTGAAAAATATTTAAAATGCAGTAAACTGCCAAGTAACAAAGAACAATTTATAAAAGACAAAATGCAACTGGAAAATATACAAGGACAAAGATTCAGTCTTTCTAACAATGAAAAATGATAACTGAAGCAATAAGTTACTGCAAATTGACACATTTTTAATAATCTAGTGTCAGCTATTATACAGTTAAGTGCAGGCACTTAAAATCCTATAGGTGCCATATACTACAATTCAGGTGGCCCTCTGTGTCTGGCGGGTTCTATATCCACAGTTTCTGCATACGCAGATTCAACCAACCCCAGATAGAAAATATTCAGAAAAAAACAACATAACAACAAAAATAATACAAATTTTAAAACCAACACAGCATAACAACTATTTACTTAGCATTTACCTTGTATTAGGTATTATAAGTAATCTAAAGAGGATTTAAAATAAACAGGAGGATATGCAAAGGTTATATGCAAATACTATGTCATTTTATAGAAAAGACTCCAGCATCTACAAATTTTGGTATCTTCAGAGCCCTGGAAACAATTCCCTGATGATACCAAAGATGATTGTACTACTGAAAAGCAATTTATCAAAGAATTTTTAAAGTATTAAATTTTAAATTTTAAATATATTCTTACATTTTGGCCACACATTTTGGCTCACACCTATAATCCCAGCAATTTGGAAGGTCAAGGAGGGAGGATCACTTGAGGTCAGCAGTTCGAGACCAGCCTGGCCAACATGGTGAAACTCCATTTCTACTACAAATACAAAATTAGCCAGGTGTGGTGGCAGGCATCTGTAGTCCCAGCTACTTGGGAAGCTGAGGCATGAGAATTACTTGAACCTGGGAGGTGAATGGTGCAGTGAACTGAGATCGTGCTGCTGCACTCCAGCCTGGGCAACAGAGTGAGACTCTGGTTCAAAAAAAACAAAAACATATACTATATGTTTATTCGGAATAGTGAGAAGTGATATAAATGTTTAATATAAAATACATTAAGTAAATCATCATGTATCTCTCCAAAGTATGAGGTAAAAGCATTAAAGCTGATCATTTTGAAGATTATATAAGAAAAAAAGAGCAATGTTAAAGTTCTTGTTTCCAGTCTGGCATGTAAAAAACTTGCATCTCATTTGTGAGGTACAGCAAAAGTAATGCTTAGAGAAAACTTTATAGCACTGAATACACATATTAGGAAAAAAGAAAGATTAAAAAACCAATTAGCTATCCACCTTAGGAAACTAGAAAAAGAGCAAATTAAATCAAAAGTAAGTAGAGGAAAAAAATAAAAATTAGGAGATACATCAATGAAATTGGAAACAGGAGATCAATAGAGAAAATCAATGAAACCAAAAGCGGATTCTTTGTAAAGATCAATAAAATTGGTAAGCCTGTAGGCAGACTAAGAAAAAAAGAGAGAGAACACAAATTACTAATAGCACACATCCTCCTGTATACTATAAATCATCACTAGATTACTTATAATACCTAATACAATGCAAATGCTATGTAAAGAGTTGTTAAACTGTATTGATTTTTAAATTTCTATTTTTTGTTGTATTGATTTTTGTTTTTGTTGTTTTGGGTTTTTTTGAACATTTTTGATCAATGGTTGGTGAATCCATAGATGTGAAACCTGTAGATATGAAGGGCCAACTATATATCTATTAAAGTTTAAAGAGATTGAATCAATATTTATTAATCTCCCAAAACCAAAAGCATCAGGCCTAAATGGATCACTGGTGAATGCTATCAAACATTTAAAGAAGAAATTACATGAGTTCTTTACAATCTCTTTCAGAAAATACAAGCAGAAGGAATACTTTTTAACTAATTCTATGAGACCAATATTATCCTAATACCAAAACCAGAAAAATATATTACAAGAAAACTATAGACTAATACTATGCATAAACATATATGTAAAACTCTTCAACAAAATCAAATCCAGCAATGTATAACAAGAGTTATACACCACAACCAAGTGAGATTTATCCCAGGTATGCAAGGCTGGTTCAATATTTAAAAATCAATTAACATAATCCATCACATCAATAAGCTAAAAAACAAAAATCACATCATAATATCAATAGATGCAGAAAAAGCATTTGACAAAATCTAACACTCACTCATGATTTAAAAAACAAAAATCTTAGAAAACTAGGAATAGAGGGGTACTCCCTTGACTTGATAAAGAATATTTATGAAAAAAAAAAATCCCCTACAGCTAACCTTATACTTAATGGTGAGAAACTCGAAGCTTTCCTACCAAGATCAAAAACAAGGCAAGGACGAAAACTGAGTTCTCAAAAATGATGGGATGGGGGTTCATACATACCTGGTTGTACCCCCTCCCTCCCTAACCAGGCTTAGGCTTTCTTCTCTAAGGGCTTAACAGAAACCAGCCCTTTCAAAAGACTCCACCACTGATATGGACCAAGCAACTGACACTGTACCTCCTTCTTCACCTGATAAGAGACCACTGACCATGAAGTGCTCCTGGTGAGTCCACAGAGAATGGGTAGTACAGGTATTTGTGTCCTCTGGTTCATCTTTTCACATCAGAGGACTGAAAAGTCCACCCTCAGATTATGCTAACACCACCGTTTTTTGTACAGGGGACCCAGGAATGGGCATAAAGCTCAACTGTGCATGTGCATATTTCTTTTATATATCCATGAACTTTCCTATGGCTTATTGAATATGTGTATTTAGCCACCTCACTCAGCATAAATTTCTGTTCCACCCTTCCCTCCCTCAAAGTATCTATTTCTGACTTCTGGCCAGAGGCTATGATTCCTGGCCTGTCAGGATGGCCATCCTGCAGACTGCAAACACTTATGAAAAAAAAGCTCTCCTTCTCAAATTAAAGCATACAATAAAGTGAAATAAAAGACATGTTCCCTCTTATCACCCCCTTTCAACGTTGAATTGGAAGTGCTAGCTGATGCAATCAGACAAGAAAATGAATTAAAAGGTAAACAGTTTGGAAAGAAAAAATAAAACTGTCTTTGTTTGCAGATGATATGTTAGTCTATGGAGAAAATCTGAAAGAACTGAACAAAAAGCCTCCTGAAACTAACAAGCAATTATAGCAAGGTTTCAGAATACAAGATTAATATACAAAAGTCCACTGCTTTCCTATATACCAGCAATAAACAAGAAGAATTTGAGATTAAAACACATTATGATTTATATTAGCATCTCCTCAAAAACAAAATACTTAGGTATAAATTGAACAAAATACATACAAGATCTATGTAAGAAAAACTGCAAAATTATGATGAATAAAAGAAGACATTACAAAATGGAAAAATATTCCACGTTCATGGATAGGAAGACTCAATATTGTCAAGACATTGGTTCTTCCCAACTAGATCTATAAATTAAATGCCATCAGAATAAAAATCCTAGCAAATTATTTTGTGGATATTAACAAACTGATTCTGAAGTTTATATGGAAAGGCAAAATACTCAGAAAGAAAATAACTTTGAAGAACTGACACTACTCAACTTCAAGGCTTACTGGAATGTTACAGTAATCAAGGCAGTATGGTATTGGCCAAACAGTAGACAAATAGATTAATAAAACAGACTAGCATCACCTGATCTTTGACAAATAAGAAAAGAAAATATAATAAAGAAAAGAGTATTTTCAACAAATGGTGCTGAAACAACTGGACATCCACATGCAAGAAAAAAAAAATCTAGACACAAATGTAAAAAGCAGAACTTTAAAATTCATAGAAAATAACAGAAGAAAATCTAGATGACTTTGGGCTTTGGGTTTGACAATCACTTTTTAGATACAATGCCAAAGGAATGATCCATGAAAGAAAGAATAAACTGGATTTCATTAAAATTAAAACTTTCTCTTCTTTAAAAGACACCGTCAAGAAATTTAAAAGACAAGCCACTGACTGAAAGAAAATACTTGCAAAAGACATATCTGATAAGGTGGCTTATCCAAAATACACAAAAACTCTTAAAACTCCACAATAAGAAAGCAAATAGCCCAATTAAAAAATGGACTGAAGACCTTAACAGACACCCTACTAAAGAAGTAATACAGATATATGAAAAGAGTTTCTACGTCATATGTCCTCAGATAAATGCAAATTAAAACAAAAATGAGATACTAGTACACACCTATTAAAATGGTCAAAATATAGAACTCTGACAACACCAAATGCTAGCAAGGATGTGGAGTAACAGAAACTCTCATTCATCGTTGGTGGGAATGCAAAATGGTGTAGTCATTTTGGAAGACAGTTTGGCAGTTTCTTATAAAACAAAACATATTTTAACTATATGATCCAGAAATCATGTCCCTTAGTATTTACCAAATGGAAATGAAAACTTGTGTTCACACAAAAACCTCTACCCAGATGTTTATAGCTGCTTTATTCATAATTGCCAAGCCTTGGAAACAACCAGATGTCCTTCAGTAGGCAGATGAGTAAATAAACTGTAGTACATCCAGACAATGCAATATTATCCACCACTAAAAAGAAATGAGCTATGAAGCCATGAAAAGACATGGAGAAACCTCAACTGCATGTGAGTAGATAAAAGGAGACAATCTGAAGAGGCTATGTACTGTTGGATTCAAATTGTATGACATTCTGAAAAAAGGCAAAACTATGGAGACAGTAAAAACATCAGTTGGGTTGGGAGTGGGGGAAGGTATGAATAGATGTAGCACAGAGGATTTTTTAGGGCAGCGAAGCTGTTCTGTGTGGTACCACGAATGGTGGATACATGTCATCACATTTGCGTGGGATATTGATGACTGTGGAGGCTGTGCTTGTCTTAGGGCAGGGAGGATATGGGAAATCTTTGTATAATTCCACACAGTTTTGCTTTAAGCTTAAAACTGCTCTAAAAAAAGTCTACTTTTGCCATTGCTTTTGGTGTTTTAGTCATGAAGTCTTTGCCCATGCCTATGTCCTGAATGGTATTGAGAAATGGGATATAATTAAACTAAAGAGCTTCTGCACAGCAAAAGAAACTATCATCAGAGTGAACAGGCAACCTACAGAATGGGAGAAAACTTTTGCAATCTATCCATCTGACAAAGGGCTAATATCCAGAATCTACAAGGAACTTAAATAAATTTACAAGAAAAACATAACCCCATCAAAAAGTGGGCGAAGGATATGAACACACATTTCTCAAAAAAAGACATTGATGCGGCCAACAAACATATGGAAAAAAGCTCATCATCACTGGTCATTAGAGAAATGCAAATCAAAACCACAATGAGATACCATCTCATGCCAGTTAGAATAGCAATCATTAAAAAGTCAGGAAACAACAGATGCTGGAGATGATGTGGAGAAATAGGAACACTTTTACACTATTGGTGGGAGTATAAATTAGTTCAACCATTTTGGAAGACAGTCTGGTGATTCCTCAAGGATCTAGAACCAAAAATACCATTTGAGCCAGCAATCCCATTACTGGGTATATACCCAAAGGATTATAATATCATTCTGCTACAAAGACATTCTACTATAAAGATACATGCACACGTATGTTTATTGCAGCACTATTCACAATAGTAAAGACATGGAACCAACCCAAATGCCCATCAATGACAGACTGGATAAAGAAAATGTGGCACATATACAACATGGAGTACTATGCAGCCATAAAAAAGGATGAGTTCATGTCCTTTGCAGGGACATGGGTGAAGCTGGAAACCATCATTCTCAGCAAACTAACACAGGATCAAAAAACCAAATGCTGCATGTTCTCACTCATAAGTGGGAGTTCAACAATGAGAACACACGGACACAGAGAGGGGAACATCACACACCAGGGCCCATTGGGAGGTAGGGGTCTAGAGGAGCGATAGCATTAGGAGAAATACCTAATGTAGATGACGGGTTGATGAGTGCAGCAAACCACCGTGGCACATGTATACCTATGTAACAAACCTGCACGTTCTGCACATGTAACCCCAGAACTTAAAGTGTAATTTTAAAATGTCTATTTTTTGAAAAACAACGTTAATATTAAATGAAAAAACATAACTATGTATGTGCATCATAACAATTCTTTTTTAATTTTTTAAGACGGAGTCTCATTCTGTCACCCAGACTGGAGTGCAGTGGTGTGACCTCGGCTCACTGCAACCTCCGCTTCCCAAGTTCAAGTGATTCTCCTGTCTCAGCCTCCCAAGTAGCTGGGATTATAGGTGTGCACCACCACACCCAGCTAATTTTTGTATTTTTAGTAGAGACAGGGTTTCACCATGTTGGCCAGGCTGCTCTCAAACTCCTGGCCTCAGGTGATCCACCCACTTCGGCCTCCCAAAGTGCTGGGATTACAGGTGTTAGCCACCAAGCCTGGTTTAAAATTTTATTTTTAAAAAGAGGCCTGGGAGGCCGAAGCGGGTGGATCGCGAGGTTAGGAGATCGAGACCATCCTGACTAACACAGTGAAACCCTGTCTCTACTAAAAAAAATACAAAAAAAGCAGCCGGGCTTGGTGGCAGGCACCTGTAGTCCCAGCTACTCGGGAGGCTGAGGCAGGAGAATGGCGTGAACCTGGGAGGCAGAGCTTGCAGTGAGCCAAGATCATGCCACTGCACTCCAGCCTGGGCGACAGAGCAAGACTCCATCTCAAAAAAAAAAAAAAAAGGGCTATGCAAATGGCATGGAATTAAATACCCTAAAATTATCATTGTAGTGTTGAGATTCTGGTAAGCTTACAAGAAATTCTTTTCTTTTCTATATATGCCAAGATTTTCATATGTGAATTACATTTCCTTTGTAATTTAAGAGAGTTAGTATGAAAATGCAAACTCATGCTCAAATACTAGGCTTACTTTTTACAAACAAATTAGTTTTACTCTCCCCCAAATCCTAGAAACTTTATAGAGGTTAATACTACAGAAAAGTAAGCACTAAGAAAACTGTAAAAAGATGAATTTAAAACCCCATGAGAACTTAGAAAGATTGAAAGTTAAATTTAATTCAAATGGTAGGAAAAAATTAAGAGAAATACTTCCTTAAAATCATATAAATGGATAATGGGAAGAAAAAAGTTGCAAACACTGTAAAACACTATTTTCTTTCCATACAGAATGGTTCCTTTTTTGAGTGAGGAAAGGAAAGAACACAAAATCATAAAGCATAGTTTTCAAATTAAGAAATTACATCAAGTTTAACTTGATTTTTAAGGTATAGATGACATTTTTAAACAAGAGAGCACAAAGGTGGAAGTTGGTATACATATCTATTAGGAGACAGCTGCTTATAATTTTGGTCTAGAATTGGAACGCTACTATTCTTGGAAAAACCAATTGTGCTCAGTTTATAACAGATGTAACCAAGTGTTTATTACAGTAAAATGCTAGTTTCTGTAAGTCAAAAGTTCAAGGAATAAACAAGCCATGCATGTAAGCAAAATGACATGTGTTGTTCTGAGCCAAAGAATTCACTCTCATCAGTAGTGGACGTTAATTATTCCATTAACTACAGCATTCCATATTTTATTCTACTTGGAAGGAAGGGGGCAAGTAGCTCATTTTCTGTGTAATATTTAAGTATGTCATATTCTCATAGATCTGATACATGAACGCAATCATAATGTTACCCTTAGGAAAGTAACTGAAATTTCACATGAATCAGCATTCACCCACGTCACAGCCTGTAAAAGGCGGGGGAAGTATAATTCAAGACCTAGGTCATGGTTTCTGTGTATTCCTTAAACAATAACATCAAATCATGCCAGTCTTCCTGCTGAAACTGCCTTCTATGTGTATTCTAACTGGTGGCCTCGTCTCTGTAGTTCCCACCTAAACTTTTCTCACAGACCACTCTTTGAGCAAACTTGCATTAAGACTCTGAATCAGTCACACTGTTTTATTAAAATCTTCAGTTTTTAAGTCCTGCTCCACAGAATGGGCTGAGCCAGCTATACCAGGGTGCTGAAGGCTGGATGGCAAGAGTCCAAATGTGGTTTAGAAGGGAAGAAAACTGCTAAAAACAAAGAAGTGGTGTAGTTGAAGACATAAAAGGAAAGAGAACCCATGACATAGGCAGGCCAGAGGGGAGGCACCTTGTATGAAAGACTGTCATAAAGTTTTGGGTGTATGGAGGCTCCCTCTGTGTAGAACTAAGGTAGAACCAATGGCTTCAAGCAGCTGGCAGACTTGGACTGGGAGGGCTTAAGAGAAAGCCGGAGTCATGGACCAGATATACAAGCCCTCCTGCAAATGGGATAATATGAAAGCAAAGTCAAGAGATATACATGTCTTCCTGGTATATCAGTTAACTCAATGACAATTATTAAAAGCATAACTCACATTAAAATAATTACACACCTATTATGGAGGGAAATAAAAAATGTACGTGAAGTTTTAAGTTGAAACAGAACGGCTTAAAAAGATGGTGATGGACTTTCTGGGACCATTTAGGGCTAGCCACCCAAATTATAGAATTAAGCCTTCATTCTCTTTTGCCTTTAGGGATATTTAGGGGTAAAATTTGAGAGAATCTGCTAAGTTATCCAGTCTGCCAATCAAAATCTTGACCATCTTTTAACATTATCTCCCACTATTGAAAAATCTAACACCATTGTAAAAATACCTTGGATAATATCTTTTGAAAAAGATAAAAGGCAATGCATGATTTAAAAGTTAAGCATAAGAAATATAGAAAATTGTTAATTAAATAGAATTTAAAATTCACAGAAGGAAAAATTAAAATTAATAACACAATGAAAAATATATACAGAAATAACATTCAAAGTTAAACATTTAGGTGATAGAACTTTTTACCATTTTGGAAAGAGAAAGCACATAGGAATTATCAAATCTTGTAAAAAAAAAAAATACATAAGAAGCAAAGTTTAGGCTTACCAAGGTGATACAGTTTGGATCTGTGTCCCTGCCCAAATCTCACGTCTAATTGTAACCCTCAGTGTTGGAGGTGGGGCCTGGTGAGAAGTGATTGGATCATGGGGGTAGATTTCTCATGAATGGTTCAGCACCATCCTCTTAGTGCCGTTCTTGTGATAGTAAGTGAGTTCTTAGGAGATCTGGTCATTTTAGTGTGTAGCATCTCCTCGCTTGCTTTCTTGTCTCTGCTCCTGTCATGTAAGATGCCTGCTCCCCTTTTATCTTCCGCTATGATTGGAAGCTTCCCGGGGCTTCCCCAAAAGCAGAAACCACTATACTTTCTGTGCAGCCTGCAGAGCCATGAGCCAATTAAACCTCTTTTCTTTATAAATTACCAGTCTCAGATATTTTTATAGCAATGTGAGAACGGCCTAATACACAATGTATTTATTGTCACGTATGAATTTTAACATTTTTTTTAAAAAATCAGCAAACAGCAAACCTAGTATGTACAACTACAAGGCTTTCTTAGCAAGGATCTCTTTAAAAATGATAAAAATTCTCATTCGGCTAATTTCATAATAGCTTTGAAAAACATAAAAGAATTATATACTCTTTTATGTAACATGAAATACTTGCAATTAGAAATGACTCACGAACCAGTCTTAACTATTAGGAAACTAGAGCTGAAGCATTAAATGTGCAGCAATTAATCTGAACAGCAAAAAGTGGTGATCCAAGATGCATGCACTAAGACTCACTTGTTTTTTTTCTTAGAAGAGACCATTATGCCATTATTATTAGTCTATTTTTAAATTTTTACAAAAATCTCTAATAAGGTGATTTTTTTTTCATTTTCCCAGGGCACAGCAGCAAAGCAACAGACAATTAAGCAATCAGAGAAGGAATGGGAATATTGCTGGGAATAAATACACTAATAGAAACCGGAAGGAGCAGCTCATAGTGACAAAGAGAGCTAGAGAAGCTGTAACAAGCCAGATACAATCATCCCAAAAGCACAGGAGCATGGGGCCAGTCAGTGCAGAAAGAGATGAAAAGCATCAATACCCATAAGGAAGGGGCATGCTATAGGAGAGTCAAGCAGGCTAAAGTGGTCATGGCGATGAGCTTCTCAGTATCCATGTGGCCCCACATTCTAATTTTAGTTCATCACCTTCTGCTGGCCAGTGACTGGTCAAAGAATGGATGTGACCAAGCCTGGCCAATGAGGTGCGTGATGAAACCTATTGGAGGGCTGTCTGATGACACTCGGGAATGGCTTTGGCTACATTTTGCCACCAATCTGTGAGGCCAACACTCAGGATATGGCAGAATCAAGGGAAGAACAGAGGGACAGCTGGACCCAGGGTTCGAGACCTGAAGCCTACTCCTTAGGAACTGGAATGTGAGAACTATGTTATCTCCTTGCTGAAGCCAGTCTGAAGTGGGATTTCTGTTACATGCAGTCCAAAGCTTCTTACTGCACAGACTAAGCCCAAATCCTGACTTAGCACTATACGACCTGGAGCAAGGTACTTCTTTGAGCATCAGTTTCCTCATTGGTAAGAGTTTCCTCACTGATAATTGTGGTGATTAAAATGAAATAACAGACATAAAGCATATTATATCGCATTTTCTCTGTTACTTCAAAGGATGGCACATCTTAAAACCCAAGAGTGAAAACAGACTATATTTAAGAAGCTAAATATATATGGAAAATATTTGTATCCAACATCATTTGAATTTACAAATAAAAATAAAGGCAAGGATTTTTTCTCTAACAAGACACTAAGTGTTTATCCCAATTAAAGAGCTGATGATAGACTTAATGGAAAACTACTAAAACCATTCTGTTCATATCTAAGTTTTTCATTTTAAAAATTATGGTAAATACACATGAAACTCACCATCTTAACCATTTTTAACTGTACAGTTCAATTCCTTCAAGTACATCTTATTGTCATGGTCCCATCAACCCCACCCATTCACAGAACTCTTTTCATCTTGCAAAACTGAGACTCATCATACACATTAATCACATTAAACAATTTCCCCATCCCCCAGCCTCAAGGAACCACCATTCTACTTTCTTCTTGATTTTGACTACTCTAAGTAACTCATATCATTGGATTCATACAGTATTTGTCTTTCTGTGCCTGGCTTATTTTACTTTGCATAAGTTTTTTGAGGTTCATTCATGTTGTAGTATGTGTCAGAATTTCCTTCCTTTTTAGGGCTGAATAATATCCCATTGTATGACTACATCGCATTTCGTTTATCCATGCATCCATCAGTGGGACACTTGGATTGCAATAAGGAAATATTTGTAAAAGCAAGAAAGATAGGAAATCTAGATAGGAACAAGAAAATGATAAAATACAGGAAACTCTGTGTACCTGGAAAAGTGAAATTTCAAACATTTTATTAGAAGTACTCACTTTCTGTGCTTCAGGCATTTGGGTTGATTTCTTTTAAACTCAGAACCAGTGTGCTTATGTTAATTTATTTCATTGTCTTAGAAGACAAAAAATACGATTCCTAAATGAAGGAAATTTTCTTAGAAAAACTTTCTGGAATTTTTTTGACAATTTATTTATATTCAAGGTAACCATACTCAGAGACTATCTTTAATTCTCTTTATTAGTTTAGGTTGGTTTATGTCACCGAGAACATGGGTTATTTGTTTACTTACACTTTGATAAGCATTGAAAAGGAATACCACCAGCAGTGAAAGCAATTGTAGAAGTTTATGATTTTTTAAAAAAAGGAAAAAAATGCTATGAGTATTTATAACAGTAACCTTGACTTCAATAAATTATAATGTCTTACCTATTATTTTACCCATATACTGTACAATGCGTGGGGTCCATCAGAGTCAGTCAGGTGAAAGTTGACAGCTCCAATACACTAAATTAAAATAATACTGGGAGCAAGAAGACCTAAATCACTTTCCAAAATATGCCCAGCAGTTGCTCTTCTTGGGCAGAAGTGTCAAGATGGGCTGAAGGAGTAGATTCTCACTGTGAGTGGCAATTTGAAATTCCTAGAGTCACTTTGGAAGTTACCTCTGATTTTTCAAGGGCACACGCTCAGGGAAACTGGCTAATTTCCCAAATGTTTTATGAAGTTCTCACATGTCGTATTCTAAAAACGGTTTTTTAAATAGGCTTTAAGAAACAGGACTTGAAGACTACTAAAGCCTCCACAGAATTGGATAGGTAGAAGCTATTACGAATGCCATGAATCCAAAAAGATCCTTAAGGTTTTTGTTAAGTTACAAAGGTGTCAGTGGAATTCATACCTTTTCATTTTAATTTTCTAAGCAAAACCAAGACTCAGATTTTTCATCCCTTAGGGAACAAGAGCCACTTCCCTATGGGTGATGTGTGAACATTAGTGGAATAATTCTGGGCTTAAAGTAGTTAATATACTTACATTGAATTTTTATCGATAAAATTTAGAATTTTTTTCCTATACCAGGACAGACTGTTCTTACAGTAGTTCCATGATATGGGGATTCCAATATCTTTTTCATTTAACTAATTATAAATTGAAAGCAGAGAGAGGTAAAGTGTTTGGTGCAAACAAGTTGGAGAGGAAGTAACCAATTGTTGGATTCCCATGACCTCTACTTTCATCTTTGGGGAAGTCCTTTTTATAACGCTGTACCTCCCAGTCCCCTTCATATCCTGCCTCTTCTGCCACCCACTCCCAAACCCTCATTCATTCTATCAGTCTATTCAGCTCAGCCTCAAAAGTCCAGCTCAAAACTAATGTCCACAAAGAGATTTCTTTTAAAAACCCTCAATACTATCTATAATCAGTTTTTTTAGTCAATATTTTTCTAGGACTTAGACATTTCATTGTTATTTACTCAACATTTAGTAAAAATGTTAAATGAATTGTATTTTATCAAGTGACACACACAGTTTTACAATTTAGACATTATTGCAAAGTTTAAAACCAAAATACCATGACCATGCCCCACCCCTCTCTCCAACTCCCCATTCTTCAGTCCTGGAGGCAAACACTTATTTCTAAAATAATGTATTGAGGTGGAAACCACGTAACATAAAATTAACCATTCTTAATTATACAATTCAGTGGCATTTAGCACATTCACAATTTTGTGCAACCACCATCTCTATCTAGTTGCAAAATATTTCCATCATACTAAATTCAAATCCCCTACCTATTAAGCAATTATTCCACCCCCCACCCCACTTCTCCCCAGGCCCTGGCAACCACCAATCTTCATTTGATCTCTAGTATTAAACTATTCTGAACATTTCATATAAATGTAATCATACACTACATAGCCTTTTTGTTTGTTTGAGGCAGAGTCTCACACTCTTGCCAGGCTGGAGTGCAGTGGTGCAATCTCGGCTCACTGCAACCTCCACCTCCCAGGTTCAAGTGATCCTCCTCAGCGTCCTGAGTAGCTGGGACTACAGGCAGGCACCGCTACTCCCAGCTAATTTTTTGTATTTTTAGTGGAGATGGGGTTTCACCATGTTGGCCAGGATGGTCTCGATCTCTTAACCTTGTGATCCGCCTGCCTTGGCCTCCCAAAGTGCTGGGATTAGAGGCGTGATATATATAGATATAGCCTTTTATGTCCAGCTTTTTCTTCTATTTTTTATTTATTTATTTTTGAGAAGGGGGTCTCACTTTGTCACCCAGGCTGGAGTGCAGTGGCATGATCCTGGCTCACTGCAGCCTTGACCTCCTGGGCTCAAACAATCCTCCCATCTCAGCCTCCTGAGTAGCTGGGACTATAGGTGTGTGCTACCACACCTAGCTAATTTTTGTATTTTTTGTAGAGATAGTGTATCGTTATGTTGCCCAGGCTGGTCTTGAATGCCTGGCCTCAAGTGATCTGCCCTCCCTGGCCTCTCAAAGTGTTGGGATTACAGGCACGAGCCATGGTGCCCGGCCTAGGCCTAGGCTTCTTTCAATTACGATGTTTTGGGGCTTCATGATACTGTAGCAGGTATCAGTGCTTCATTTCTATGGCTGAATAATACTTCATTGTTTGCATATACCACATTTGTTTATCCATTCATCCATTGATGGACATTTGGACTGTTTCCACTTTTTGGTCATTGTCAATAGAGCTGCTATGAACATGTAGTGTATACATGTATTTGTCTGAATATCTGTTTTCAATTACTTGTGGTATATGCCTAGAAGGGGAATTGCAGGGTCATATGGTAATACCATGTTTAAGGATGCTTTCTGAGGAACTGTCAAACACAAACACAGGTTTATTGTGCACATTTTATCTAACTGAATGATATTTCTTGAAAAGAAGTCTTTGTCTTTAATTATGTTTGCATTTTTCACTTTCTCCTCTCTCTCTCTCTCTGTCTTCCCCTCCCTCCCTCCCTATATCCCTCTCTCCAAGTTGTATGGCCCCAAATACACTCCTGTAGATGTTCCAAAACCATGTATTAGTATTTCATCTAAATAAACCTTGAGATTGCTATAAGAAAATATTGTAAAGAACATGGTCCTTTTTAACAAAGAGAAATCCTATCACTTATGTTTTTCACTAAACAGATCTCTGTAAAAGTATTTTTTTTTTAGTTTTTCCTTGCTTTCCAGCTCTGCAAATTTATTCCATATCACAATACTCTTAATTTTTATCCACCCACATCCTCTTCTCCCCGATAAAGGATTTATCAGCAACTAAAACATAATGCAATTTTAAAACTGTTTTAAGCTTGTGAGGAATAACAAAGCAAACAAAAAGATTTAAACATGGAAAAAAACAAACTTGGGACACATCTTTCATTATACAATATTTCCCTCTGACACAAAATTTGCGTAATAAACAAATGGCTCTTTGGAATATTTCTGCTATTCTATAAACTACATTTAAATATTTCCAAAAAGAAACAAGGAGAAATAAAAGTGTTCCTGTAAGTACTGAGATATTTAATAGATGAAGGACCATTTCAGAAGCAGTCATTTATTTTAACTACTGTGGCCCCACTTTCTATTGATGACACGCAAGGTAAGAAGAGAGGAAATTCACATATTAGGTTGGTGCAAAAGTAACTGCAGTTTTGGCCATTGGTTTTGGAACTGGCAAAAACCGCAATAACTTTTGCACCAACTTAATAGATTCCACACCTACTGAATCATAAGCTAAGTAAGCTAAAATGGAAGCAAGGAGGATTTAGACAAACCAATAGAAAAGGCTGCTCATTTTTACACTAAAATATGATTCAAGAAAATTATGTAATTGCTATAAAAATGTATTTTGGAAAGATACATCTATTTTAAAGGGATGTATGTATAATGTTTTATGATCATTGCTATGAGGACCTGAGTCTCATTGTTAGATGAACTGAACTTTTCCTGAACAAGTGGTTTGTTTTCTGATTTTAGAAAAAGTTAACGATGTCACTGATAGTTTTTTCATCTTCGTTTTGGCTCAGAGTTCAAGTTTTAGGCTCATGTTGCCAAGGGTAGAGGATTTCCAGCATACATTTTACATATTAATTTCATCTTAGGTTTATTGTTTTTCTTATCCCCATTTCTACTGTCATTGAATATATCTTTATTGCCTAGACTTACATTCTATTAGGAATAATATAAGAACATTCAGAAATCAATCTCCTGAACCACCCCACCTGCTACTGGACTTTTGATTTCAGAACTCCAACCTTAGGGGATGTATTTTCAGCAATGTATAGTTATTCCATGTTGGGGTGACTTTAGGGTGACCTATATTATTATTCTGGAGAGTATGGCCAAAACTCGCCATGTGAGTTCTCCAGTGGCAAAACTCCTACCTCATAGTGTGATAGTGATGCATAAATTAGACAATCCAGGTAGAGTTTAGCATGTTGCCTGGACTATAGTACATGCTCAATAATTATTAGCTCTTATTAGCAATTGCATTTTAATAAGTCCCCCTATGAGCTTAATTCAGAGCAAAAAAAAATCTAAAAGCGGAATTCAACCTATTTCATTTAAAAATACATAAGCACAGGTGACAACCAAGTAGTTCTTAATACCAAGAAGCATTTTAAGTTCACAGAAACCTAGAGATGACAAAAAGGTGAAGAAGTAAAGGTAGTAAAGCAGGTAACTCTTTCAAAAAGACAGGCTGGGAAGAGAAGGGGCAAAGTAAGGCAGGGGTTTAATCTTGAAGGAGAATGTAGTTTTTGTGTGGTTAGTTGTTTAACATGGATTTCTGTGCATTTTCTTAAAATAAGTGAAATATAAATATAGACTATGACAGGCATGGGAGAGTGACAAGTATAAATAAGCCTTGTATATAAGAAGTTTAAAACATGAGAAAAATGAATAATTAGGATCCAAAAGAACAATAGATGATGACAAAGAAAAAATGTGATGTAGTAAATTGGGGTCTACTTTATAAAGCAATAATTCAAAATCTATTTGTCTAGAAAGAAATCTTTAATAAGTAAAGCCACAAAAATTTTTTTTGTTGTTACATGCATATAAATATATTTGAATATGCACAATAGAGGCTGATCTAAAAAGCTGCTCCTAGTAAGGTGGACCAGCTTTTCCATTGATTTATATCATAAAATCACACCCAGTCTTCTGTGTGTTCAATCCAGGCTGGAGGTGGGGAAGGGAGGGAGCCTCCAGAGGGAGAAGTTGGTTGTAAATATGATACTTGGAAAGGTCCAATCACTTTAATTTTATTCAAGGAAAGACAAAGCAGGTTCACACCGTAAATGCAGGCAGGTATGACTGTATATAGGAAATTTATGTCTTAATTAATAATTAGTGATTTAAAACTTTTACATATTGCATTTATTTAGCCTAAAGGATCCCTAGAATACAGATACACACACAAACTATGCTGATTTTACATATTTAGAATGACTACAAAATGTATGCGTAAGAAACCAATGCAAAGGAAATTCAATGATCCAAATTAAGCCCTATATGTAAATCAGAGCTTGGTTTTAGATAGATTTAAATAAAGCTATTGTTCATTTATTTCATAAAGAGAAACTTTCCAGATGCCCTAAGCATAGTTTTGTTTCATTTTGTGTGCACAACATCTATTATGTTCATATATTTTAATGACACATCCTCATCTAATGGAAGTATGTACATAAATCTCTTGCATACAGCATTAGTCAGAATGCTTCCATAAAAGCTTAAGGAATAAAAAGAATAATATTGCCTTTCAAGATTGAAACATGCTATTTGTATCATTTGTGCCTTAATTTCTGCTTTCTCATCACTGTTAAGGCAAAAATGCGACCATTAACTTGCAAATTGGTGCAATGTGTTTCCCTTTAAAAGAAAACCATTTCTTTTTTAAAGATCATGGCTTTTAAAGGTCATTTTAGTGAACTGAGTAATGACATTTATCTTTTAAATAAAATGTTGTAAAAGTTAAAGTGTCATGTAAGCTTTGTTTTTCTTTCACGGGCAAGTTTAATTTTTAAAATGTGGGTAATGTGATTACTTCCTTTAGAATCAGTTCTACCTAATATTTAAGAATATAATATTTGTAGATGAGAAAACAAATCTATCATTTTAACACTGAAATTCTCCAATTTACATGTTAGTTATCACTTCATGCTCATTTTAAATCTCTCTAGTACATATTTGAAACTTTACATGGTGAGTCATAAAAGAAATGTAAAATCTTATAGCTACATCAAAGAGACTCTAAAATTGATACAACTTTTACCATGAGGTCTCATCATACTCAATAGTAAAAAGGTAATAAGTCAAAATAAGTTTTATTTACATCACATATTCTAATGGAATCTCAAGCTCCTCAGAAACTAAATTATTTATGATCTAATATGCATAACTGGAGTCACAGTCCTTTCATCAATTTTTTTCACATCTTTACTTCCTTCATTGGCTTAACAAGTGTTGGGCTAAACACCAAAGGGATAAAAATGAAAAGACTTTGTCTCTTCCATCCCCCACTAGGGAAAGGTAATCATGCAAATAACAGTTGCAATGAAATAAAATAACCAAGTCAATACACAGAGCTGTGGCAGCCCAGGAGAAGCTCACCATGGGGTAAGAGGAGGCTAAAGTAACTCCATCTTGGATGCTAATCCACCATTTTGACTTCAGATTAACCCCAATCCCAGGAGTGCCTCTAATATTTCTGCTTTATTTACTGTTCCTTTTGTAAACCAGTACAATCTCGAAGTTATCATCATAAACACATACTTAGCATATATCCTGCCCTTTCGCAAATTATAGGCTATGATGCACATAGGGTTCTTGTCTTTCCATGAAGAGTCAACTTTAATTGTCCTGCACATTCCCTCTAGAGCTAAAGCACATATACCCTTTTTCTATGGTATATAAGCTCTGGGTCCTGGGGTAATGGTGCAGAGATCTACCTGTCTTATGACTGCCCAAGACCATGCTTCTGCCCATGAGTTCCCCAATAAACCACCCTCTATTGACAAACTGGATTTGTTTGCCCTACCCTTTGGTTTCTCAGCTCCCTTTGTATTTGGAGTTCACTTTGCAAATATGGCCTTTTCACAAAACAGAATAGAAGAACAACCTCAAGACTTCTTGGAACAGTCACAAAGGGAGAGCAGGAAAAAAACTTTGTAGTCATCTCTAGTCCAGAGGTCAAGTGAGGAGGGAACCAAAGAAGAAGACTATTTCAGGCCAGCAGACCAGCAGGTGAAAAGGCAGGAGTCTTGAGGCAGCATAGCGTATTCAGGAAAGTCCAAGTTGCAATTGATTGATTGAGGAAGGACTCTACCAAAGTCTTAGTGTTGCCCTGCCTGCAGGATATGATGGAAGCTACCCTCTGCAGAAATTTGCCCAAGTTCTCATCCTTGCTTGGCTTCTCTTCCTCCACTGTTCTACTTTCCCCCACTTCCCAGGAGTCTATCCTGGGAGCAATTTCTTTATAAATTACTTGTGCACAAAAATTCCTCTTAGGGTTTGATTTCTGTGGAAGCTGCCCTAAGACAATGTTTAGTAAGTAAGTCATTGCAATAGTTCCAGCTGAAACATCATGAATGCTTCAGCAATATAATAACAAACAGGATAGCAGGGAAGAGGAAATATGTATTTAGGAGGTTGGTCTTAGCAACTGACTGGATATGGAGAAAAGGTAGAAGTCTAGGATATGTTCAGATACTGAACTTGGACAACTACCTGGCATCAATCCCTTTGCCAGGAAATACAGAAGGCAGAGAAGTTCTGGTGGAGTGAAAAAAGACTAATAATTTCAGATTTGCACATATTAAAGGTGAGGTGCCTATGAAACAGCTGGATGGGGTACCTAAAATGAAAAGTGTATAAGCAAGTTTGAATTCAGAAGAAAGTTCTGAGCTAAACAGATGTGAAGTAGGTTTGAAGTCAAGGTTATAAATGAAATTGTCTAGAGGTGGAAATAGGTAATCATGAAGCATTATTTTGCTGGGGCATAGAGTAATCTAAGTTGACTCTTTTTTAGGATGTCTTCAACTCCAGAATTACATCACATATTTTGGCAAAAATTAAAGTCAAACTTTATTACAGATACCAAAAAGTTTTATGTTTTATTGGGTGGTCTTATGTAAGGAAAGCTAATAATGATAATAATGATAATAATATCACCATTCAAATCAACATAGGCTCCTAAGGCACAAAGCAATTAAACCAAACCTTAGAAATGGACTATTTTAGAGCATAACTTCTATATTAACTGAAAACATGATGTGTAGAGTGGTCAACACAATTTAAATTATTATTCCAAAGAAGCTGGTAAACACCAAAAGGACTATGAGGATATTTTCTAACATGCATTTTTAGAGAAGAACAGTATTTGGACCTACATTTTGGTCCATGATAGTCTGCCTAGGTAGAAACTGAACTAATCCATTGGAAGTATAAAAACAAAATCTCTGATGATAAAACTGAAATGATTAATGACTAGGAGCTGAAAGCAATAGCTCTTGATATTGGCCTTACGGCCTTAGAAATGGAGAAATAACTCAGTATGATAGTTAGCAGCAAAAAGTCAAGCGAAAACAGTGTTACCAAACCAAAACCTACTCTGAATGGGCCTGAAAAAGTCATCCTGGCTACTGAGCAGGTACGATAGCTTCAAACAGTTCTATTCAGTGGTTTCTAGTAATCTGCAACCTGCACTCCTATTTTCTAATACCTCAATTCATCCACAACATACTCCTCCCCAGCTCTTTTCCATACTCTTAGTTCATGGCTTGAAACCTTGATCTGGCATTCTACACCTTCAACCTCTGAGACTCCACACTGAACCAAATGCCTGCAAGCTGCATTACACATTCACAACTCCACCCCCTTGGCTGCTTCGGGTATACCAGAAGTAATTCTGTCTTCTTAAAAGGCAATTAAAACTGAAAAGAGGTAATATGGAAAATCTTCTAAAAATACTTGATTGAGAGCAATAAGAAACATGGCATAGTAAATTTATTCTATTCCTGCATTATTTAATTAACTGGTATTTATAGCTATTAGTAATTAGATAACAGTGACATGTACAACTTTATCCTGTATTAAAAAGTAGAACTAACGGCATGATAACACTTGATCTTTCCCATAAACAGGTTCAAAGGCTCTATGAAAAGAAAACTCATCTGCTCCTGACATTTGCAATGAATATTAATTTGGCTTAAATTATTTGTCAAAAGCTTAAAAAAAAAGTGCCCTTGAAATAAAGTAGGTTCAAAATAGATACCTGGTAAGTTATAGTTAAATTACAGCACAATCATCTAAAATGTATCCACGAATATTCAATTTCACATCTGTCTCCTATATTTTCTATACTGAGTTGACTGCACTGCTCTGCAATAACTCAGAGTTTGCCAAGATGTTCATTGGCTTGGCTTATAATGGTAGCCAAGTCAACGAACATCTTGGCTTCCTGCTGACTATCATACTGAGTTATTTCTCCATTTCTAAGACCATCTCCCAGACTTGGCAAACTCTAAGTTATTGGTGAGGGGAACGCAGGTGAAGGGAGCATAGGGCTAGGGATGTAAGGAGAGATGCTTATGTTCCTCTTTCTACCTTCCACCCACAAACTGCAGAGAAGCAAACTTCTACCATAATTTTCTCTTCACCTCTGTGCCAGGTATTTTTACACCCTGTACAGTTTGGCCCTTGACTTTTAGAGGGGTGAAGCCTAGAAACTACATTTCTTCCTTGCCTGTGAGGTCACTAGAAGAGTCCACCATTGAGAATGTCTCACATGAGATTTGGAAGGTGAAAGTCATTCTCTGACAATGCCTGCAGACAGGCAACAGAAGTGGAGTCTGGACTATAGACTTTGGCATCCTCCTGTGACTTACTTAGGGAGCATGTTTCTCTGCGATTCCCACACTAGATTTCCTGAAAGCAATCATACCAGGCTTGGTTTCCCATCCTTCAAGGGTTGTGTGAGCCTCTAACTCCTGGAGTTAAACTTCTCTCCACTGAGACACCTTAATTAGCTTCTGTTTCTCTCACTGTCTTCCCCAGGAGAGGAAGGTGGTTGACTTCATCTGTTGAAGCTTGACATGAACTGGACCATGCTTTCCTGGTGAAAGGACAAAGGGTTACTTTGTCCTTCACTTTCTGTGATGACACCCAGAAGGTTCTCCTTTGTGTCTTGTTCCCTTGTAACAAGCACAACTATGCAGGTCCCCAAACCTTCTATAGTAATTTCCTATTGCTGCTGTAAGAAATCACACACTTAATAGCTCAAAACAACACAGATTTACTATGTTAGAGTTCTATAGATCAGAAAACTCAATGGACCAAAACCACGCTGTCTGCCAAGAGACTAGTTTCTTGCCTGTTCCTTCTCCTGGAGGCTGCTCAAATTCCTTGGCCTGTGGATCACTTTGACCTCTGCTTACATCATCACATCTTCTGTGACCCTCTTGCCTCCCTCTTGTAAGTACCCTTGCGATTATATTGGCCCACCTAGATAATCAAAGGCATTGATCAACCCCATCTCAAGATTCTTAATATAATCCCATCTGCAAAGTCTCTTTTGCTTTGGGAGGTAAAATAGTCACAGCTTTTAGGAATTAGGAAGTGGACATCTTCTGGGGTTAAGGGAACATCATTCCCCCTACCATGTCTTCTTTCTGGAACCAGCCTGCCAGCCTCATCCATATTCAAGCACATGGTATTGGGGTTGGCCCAGAAGATCTGGTGCCTCACTCCTTCTGTAAGCACATCTGAGCTTGTAGTGCTCACATCTAGATAAAGAGTAGGAGTCAATAGTCTCACTTTGGATGAAGCCTAAAGCAAATATTTTAATGTAGATTTTACAAGGATGTGCACGGAGGACTCTACAAAGCAGAATCACTCTTTTCATTTTCTATCTGGCTAGCAATCTTGCTTCATTGGTTTGCTTTATCGATCAGACCCTAGAGAATAAGAGGGATAGATGGTGACGTGGTTGCCTATACTCACTGTACCCATTCCATAGGTATTTGATGAACTATCGAGATTATTTTGTAATGGCATTTGTTTGTAATGTATCTATTCTGCAATTCAGATTTTGGTAAAACAAATTTTTCAAAATCAAGCACAGCTATATAAATCTTTATTTGAGTAAAAGTTCAACACAACTTGAACTGTCTCCAAAATATAATGAACTTTCCAAAGATACTTTCAACACTTGACACCAAATAGAACACCTACTATGTTTCAACTTTGTAAATTGCTTATCAGTGAGGCTACTCTGTTTCTCAGATTGGATGAACAAGTATGCACTATAGTCTTTCCATTGTTACAGTTTCTTGAGCCAATACAATCTTCATTATCTACAAAGTCATCTTCAAGACCTTCATAACTGAAGATTTAAATCAGTATCAGATGCAGAAGTGTCCTTGGTGACAACAGAGCAACTGTGTTAAAGGGTATAATACCTGCCAGAATGGGAGCTTCTTCAACTGTTTAACTGAGAACACCATTATTTGATGAGAACACACCAAAGGATTAATGGAAAATTTTAAATTATGTGATGGTAAAGCCAGAAATTACACTGGCCTGAATTGTAATGCAGCTCAGGGACTCGGCCTAGAAAAAGTACAGTCCGCATAAGGTAACAGAAGGCCCCGTCCCACACCTGCCACTCTATTTTCTCAGTTATTCTCTCAGTCATCCATTCATTCATTCATGTTCTTTAGTCATTCATTCACTCACTTTGCATCTGTTATCCATCCAACACTGAATATGAAAGTAAATAACACACAGTTCCCACCTTCAATTTGCTCACTCTCAACCAGAGAAGAAAATCAGATAATTAACTCTTCACATAACAGTGAAAGTGCGACATAACAGAGCTATGTTGAAAGCAAGAGAAGATCAGCAATGCTGCCCAGAGAGCTCCCAGCTAGTGACAACATGGCACAATGGCTAAGCTTTCAGACTGTGGGCCCTGACTGCCTGTGACCTTGGGTGAGTTACTTCATCTCTCTAGGCTTTGTATCTCCGAGTTAAACAGAAAAAATGATAACAGTTTAGGTGTAATAAGGACCACACAGGCATAGTACAAAAGGGTTAGATGAGCATAATTAATGCCATATAATTGTGTATAAATACAAGTCTTCATAGTTTCATAGAAAGCTTAATATCTGAGGAAGGCTTTGAAGAATAGGTAACCATTTTTCCATTAGGAAAGAAGGAGGGGCATTCGGATGAAATGAAGTTTCTATTTCTTTACTTTTTTTTTTTTTTTTTTTGGAGACGGTATTGCTTTGTCACCCATGCTGAAGTGCAGTGACATGCTCTCTGCACACTGCAGCCTCATCCTCCTGAGCTCAAGGAGTCCTTCAACCTTAGCCTCCTGAGTACCTGGGACCACAGGTGTGTACCACCGTGCCTGGCTAATTTTTTAAAAAAATATTTTGTAAAGACAGGGTCTTGCTATCTTGCCCAGGCTGGTCTTAAATGCCTGGACTCAAGTGATCCGCCCACCTCGGCCTCCCAAAGTGCTGGGATTACCAGTGTGAGCCACTGCACCCACCTGAAAGTTTTTATTTCTTGGAGAATTTTCCTCCACTACTGCTATAGCTGAATACCTGAGAGGAGATATCCAAAGTGTCATGTGGCCGCAGGCTGGTGGGGCAATGGCCAGTCAAGACATCTGGAGGGTAAGCCATGAACACCTCAACAGAAAACTTTATACTTTTCCAGAGCTTCAGAAAGAGCCAACACATCTCCTTCTAGAATAACCCAACTGCCTAGAGGAGGATCCACACTGCCCTTTTTCTCTAGTCTAGGCATAGCCACCTTCCTCTTGGAATTTTTACAAATGCCTTAAAGGTGATGTGGAAGTCCTGGCGATTTGAACTCCAAAACAAAGCTCTAGTCTGTCCACTTCTCACCACTTTGCCTTCCACAGACTCCTACCTCAACTCTCCACCTCTGTCTGGCCCCATTTAATCCATTCTCCATGAACTAGCAAGAGTCATCTTCTTCATCCATATATGTTTTTTGCATTAGTCCCCCTTTAAAACGCCTCATACCATCCTTAGAATAAATCTGCACTCCTCTTTGAGGAGTTAAGGCCCTGTCTAACTTTTCCACTGCATTTCTCACCGTCTTCTGTTCACTCACCTTGCTCCAACCACAGTGGCCTTCCGCAAGGACTGCCTCAAGGCCTGTACATATTGGGCCTCCTCTACTTGGCATCTTGTCCTCTCTCTTCCTGTCCTTCAGAGCTCAGCTTGGGGAAGAGTGAGGGTCAGAGGAAAGAGCACTCAAAAGGAAGCCAGGAAGCTGAGGCTCCCTCTCTGGCTCTGCCACCTCAAGCTCTGTGAGCCAGGATGTCACCCAGTTCTTCTGAGCCTCAGGGCATCTACCTGTAAAATTAGGGGATTGGACCAGACAGATGTGTGTACCCTCCTTCTGCTGCTGTTCAATAAACTTAACCCTGTAATAGGGTTTGGCTATGAGCCCACCCAAATCTCATCTTGAATTGCAGCTCCCATAATTCCCACATGTTGTGGGAGGGACCTGGTAGGAGATAATGGAATCATAGAGGTGGTTTCCCCCATACTGTTCTCATGGTAGTGAATAAGTAAGTTCCATGAGAGCTGATGATTTTATAGGGGAAGCCCCTTTCGCTTGGCTCTCATTATCTCTTGTCTGCTGCCATGTAAGAGGTGCCTTTTGTCTTCTGCCATGATTGTGAGGCCTCCTCAGCCACATTGAACTGTGAGTCCATTAAACTTATTTTTCTTTATAAATTATCCAGTCTCAGGTATGTCTTCATCAGCAGCATGAAAACGGACTAATACACCCTGCTTTTCTCCCTTCTTTCCCTCTGTGACCAGCCTTTTGAAAGCAATTTTTAAATCCTTCATTCAATTCCATTTCTCTCTTGCCTCCACTTTGAGTCTCAAAAATGTAAAAAACTGGAATGGAAAGAACAGAAATAGTGAATGACATTTCCTTCTTGAAGGAAAACCTGAAACCAAAATAAGACTGGTGAATCCAGACAAGGGCATTTTAATTTTTGCCTTTAAAAAATTATTTATTTTAGAGATTTAGGAGGTACAAGTGCAGTTTTCTTATAAGGATATATTGTGCAGTGGTAAAGTCTGGACTTTCAGTGGGCACATCTCCCAAATAGTGAACATTGTACCTAACAGGTAATTTTTTAACCCTCACACCCTCCCATTTTCTCACCTTTTGGAGTCTCCAGTGTCTACTATTCCACCCTGTATGTGGCCATTGTTTCACTCCCACTTATAAGTATAGTATGTGACTTTCTGTTTCTGGGTTATTTCATTTAGGCAATGCCCCCCAGTTCTTCAGAAACAGACATTTTAAAAGTGAAAACACACTGCTCTGAGGATAATGACATGGGCCTATCACCAGACTTCCAGGCCGCAGGTAGCCTGGTTCTTTTTACTTTCTCCTTCCCATTATTTCCCTTCCTCCTGCTCTCTGTCCTCCCCCAGCACTGGCCTTCCATCACTTCTTCCTAAAGCAGGGCCTTGGGGTATGTTATTCCCACCGCCAGAACACCAGACCAAACCCCTATATTATATGCTCTCACAGCACCAGGAATCTCCCCTTCATCATACAAATCATAGCTGTAATTTTACATTTAGTTTGTAATTATTCTATTGTGTCTTCCTACCCCTTTAACCTATATGTTGTCATAGGACAGGAGTCAGGTCTATTTAAACTTTTTGGTAATAAGGTTACTTCTTATTAGATAGCAGGTGATCAATAAATATTCTGAATGAATATGTGTATAAAAAGAACAGAATAGTACACATTCTTTACATAGGATATACCCAATAACAGGTCCCCGCCTGGTGTCCATGTGGCAGCCAAGAATCTTCAGCCCTCTATAGAATCTATTTAGGGTTTTCCTCACCTCTTCCATACTGCTGACTGGAACTCATTATCAGCCCTAGACTTCCTTCTCTTCCCTTCACCTTACATGTCCCAAAAGTGCCTGAACAGCAGTGTTAAGAATGAAAAATAGAAGGAGAAAGTCACTTTTATCCTGACATCCAAACCAGACAAAAATATCACAAGAAAATTACAGACCAATATCTCTTATGAATATAGACAAAAATTCTCAACAAACTAAGTCCAGCAACATATGAAAAGGATTGTACAACATAACCAAGTGGAATTTATCCCATGAATGCAAGGTTGGTTTAGTATCAAAAATTAATTAATATGTAATATTAATAGAATAAAGAATAAAAATCAAATAATCATCTTAATGGATACAGAAAAAGCATTTCAAAAAATCCAATACCATTTCATGATAAAAACACTCAACAAAGTAGGAAGAGAAAGAGAACTTCCTCAACCTGATAAAGTGTATCTGTGGAAAACCTACAGCTAGCATTATACTTAATGGTGAAAGACTAGGTGCTTTTACTTCTAAGATCCAGAACAAGACAAGGATGTCCACCTGTGCTACTTCTGTTTAACATTGTATTACAGGACCTAGCCAGGACAATTAGGCAAGGAAGTAAAGAAGGGAGGGAGGTAGAAAAACACATCTAGATTAGAAAGAAATAAATAAAACTTTCTATTCACAGACGACATGATCATGTATAGAGAAAATCCTTTAAAAATCTACCAAAAAGCTATTAAAACAAATAAACTTGTTTAGCAAGGTTGCGGAGCACAAGACCAATATAAAAAAAAGCAATTGTGTTTTCATATACTAGCAAAGAACAATTCAAAAATCAAATTAAGCAAACAATTCCATTTACAACAGCATTTAAAATAAAATACTTAAAAATCAATTTAACAAAATATATGTAAAATGTGTACTCTTAAAACTATGCAACAATGTTGAAAAAAATTAAGACCTTAATAAATGGAAAGCCATACCATGCTCATATATCAAATGAATTGATATTGTTAAGATGACATTACTTCCCAAATTGATCTATAGACTCAACACCATTCCTACCACAACCCCAGCTGGCGCTCTCTCTCTCTCTTTTTTTTTTTTTTTCCTTTTTTGCAGAAATTGATAAGCAGGCCCTAAAATGTATGTGGAAACTCAACTACTGAGATAGCCAAAACAATCTTAAAAAATAAGAACAAAGCTGAATAACTCACAATTTCCAATTTAAAAACTTATTTCAAAGCTACAGTATCCAAGACAATGTGGTACTGGCATAAAAATGAACATACAGATCAATAAAATAACATTAAGACTCTATAAATAAACCCTCACATTTATGGTCAATTGATTTCAACAAGGCTGTCAAGAAAATTTGATTACTTTTCACAAATGTTGCTGGGAAAATTGAATATCCACATGCATAAAAATAAAGTTGAATCCCTTCCTCACACCATATACAAAAATCTTTACTTAAAATGTAGACAAATTAAGAGACAGCTAAAATTACAAAACTTTTAGAAGAAAACACAGGAATAAATCCTAATGAATCTGCATTTGTTGCACAAGCGACAAAAGAAAAAAACAGATAATTGTACTTCATCAAAATATTAAAACTTTTGTGTTGCAAAATAAACCATCAGGAAACTGAAAAGAAAACCTATAGGAAGACAGAAGATATTTGCAAGAAACTTGTACCTAAAATAAAGAACACTTACAACTCACTCAATAATAAAAAGACAACCCAATTTAAAAGTTGACAATGAATTTGAAAAGACATTTCTCCAAAGAGGATACGCAAATGTCCAATAAGCACATGAAAAGATACCCAACCTCATTAGTCATTAGGGAAATGCAAGTCAAAACCACAAGATACCACTTCAAATCCAGAAAGATGACTATACTCAAAAAAAGAGTTAAGTATTGGCAAATATGTGAGGAAAACAAAACTGTCATATTGCTGGCAAGAATGTAAGATGATGCAGCTGCTCTGGAAACCAGTTTGACAGTTCCTTCAAATGCTAAACATAGTTATCATATCACCCAATAACTCCACTACTAGGTGTCTATCCAGGAGAAATACAGATATATACCCATACAAAGATTTGTATTTTAGTCTTTATAGGATTATTCATAATAGCCAAACATTGGAAGCAACCTAGATGTCCATAAACTGATAAATGGACAATAAAATGTGGTATATCCATGCAATGAGCTTTTATTTGGCAATAAAAAGAAAGGAATTATTGACACATGCTACAACACAGATGAACAGTTAAAACATTATGCAGAGTGAAAGAAGCCAATCACAAAAGGATAAATACTGTTATGATCCCATATATATGAAATGTCCAAAATCAGCAAATCCATAGAAACAGAAAGTAGATGAGCAGTTTTTAGGGGCTGACAGGGTGGAAGATAAGAAGGGAACTGCAACTACTGGGTAGGGGAGTTTCTTTTAGGGGAGATGAAAATGTTCCAAAATTAGATATTAGTGGTAGTTGCATGACCTTATAAATTTGTTTTTAAAAATGCAACTATACTCTTTAAATGGATGAATTCTATACTATATGAATTATATCTCAATAAAGCTGTTTTTTAAAAAAGAAAGAAGGAAAGAAAAAAGAAACCCTGAGGTCATATTTCTCCTTATTTACCACTGAGCTCACTATATATATATATATATATATATATATACACACACACACACATACATACACATACACACACATGCATATATGTGTATGTGTGTGCATAATACAAAGTACACACATATATTACATATCTATATATATATATAGTATATTGTATATTGTATATATTACACCAGTCCTCGGTTTCCAAAGACTCACCCTGATGTTCTATTCCAAGGATCAGCAAATGAAGATCCACAAATCCAATCTAACTCTCAACCTGTTTTTGTTTTTGTATTGCTCTTTGGCAATACAAAAACAAAAATCTAGTTTTTACATTTTCAAAGGACTTCTTAAAAAATAAAAAAGAATATGTGACAAAAATCAGTGTGGACTGCAAAGTCTAAAACATGTTTGCTCTCTGGGCCTTTATAGAACAAGTTTGCTGACCCCCTGATCTATATCTTTTATTTTCTCTACATTTACCGAGAAGAAAAGGGGAGGAGGAGGAGGAGAAAGAACAAGAGGAAAACATACCCTTTCTTTTACATCATTGTTAGCGGTGAAAACAGTGCAGTATGGGCGCCAGTTTGTACATATTCACGAGAGCCAACTGTTAAATTTTTAAGAGTTTTTAAGTCAGTTGATGTCATGTTGTAATTGGCCACAGCAGAAATATTTACGATACAGAAATTGGCAAACAGTTCAAATCAGAGCTTTTTTCCCCCTGCAGAGAGCCAGCGTATCTCTAAATAAAAACCTTCCGAAAATCTTGTCGTCTTTGTACTTTGCAGAAATCAGAGAGCAGGGAAGAAACTTACAATCAGATTTTTAGTCCACAGGGAATTTGCAGATGGGACGCCATGGTATAAAGCTAAGGGCAGATCAGGAAGTACATAGGGCAGTGTCCCGTTCTTGCGAAGAAAAGAAACTTCAGACTCACAGTGTCTCTCTGATCCTCCCTCCACCACTCCCACATTGTACTTTCTTTGCTGGGACATCTGCTCTATACATATAGGTGACCGCCAGAAGGGTCTCCACTCCCGATCTCTGGAGACTGCTGAGAAGGAGAAGCACCCAGCCCACGTGCCAGCACTGTAGCAGGTGAAAACAAGTTCCTGGCATTAACCAGGGCATGGAGGGAAGATGTTCTAATCACCACTAGGGGGTGGGCTGGTCACACTTTGCATCAAGGAGCCCGAGGGACCAGAATACAGAGGGCAAGAAAGGGCAACCAGAAGCACTTTGGGAGGCCAAGGCAGGCGGATCACGAGGTCAGGAGACCCAGACCATCTTGGCTAACACGGTGAAAACCCGTCTCTACTAAAAATACAAAAAATTATTGGGCGAGGTGGCATGCACCTGTAGTCCTAGCTACTTGGGAGGCTACATTTTATTAACTTAATATTATTTATGTTAATTTTTAAGTGGCAAATAAAGTGGATTCGATATTGTCTGTTCAGTAGAGTGATTATATAGATATGTTTTATATATGTATCATACACATACAAAATACAATGTGTGTGTGTGTGTGTGTGTGTGTGTGCGTGTGTACTCTCCTGTTCTGTTAAGTAAACTAGCAAGGAGTCAAGGAAGAGATTACTTACAAAAATGCCCAACCTGAATCTTCATGGTGTAACATGATGACAATTAAGATTTTATTAATTACAAATTAAGACTCATTTTCCCATATGAAAAAGCAAACTATAGTATTATTTTTGAATGCTCAGCCATAAATTAAATAGGTTTCCCCAAGGCAGCTGGAAACCTACATTCCACATATAATGTTGTTTCTATTAGAAAATACTTCCCAACAACCTACTTATGAAGAGTGTTCAGAATAAAATGTGTTTATGAACTAGGCAAAAGAAAAAAAAATGTGTACCACTTAGAAAGTCACTCCCTCTTTCATTTCATTGTCTCATTGTATGATTATATCTGGAGTCCAAATTCCTCCCACCCACCCCAAGTTATCTGTTCTCTTCTCTTTTCTTCTCTTCTCTCCCTCTTCCCTAAAAAATTGTTCTGTCTGCATCTCTTTTACAGTTACAAGAAAATAAATTTCTCATAGATATGCTGCACTTCAAGGTTGTTGGCCCCATTTTTGCTACTGTAGTAACTTTTCCTGGCTCCAGAAAAGCCACTGTAATCTAATGGAAATTGGACAAGGTCATGGAGCATGCTAAGAAAAGACCTGGTAACCTACAAGTACTAAACCCAAGGCTCTCTTTCTATTTCTAGCGTGAAAAATGGGCACAACATGACATTTTTCTCTGGTAAAGCAAAACCATTGTAAACACTCAGGACTGAAGGTGCTATTTGTGGAGTCAACTTCTAAAATTTGACTGCTTTGAGCTAGTAGGAATTACGATCTGTATAGTATGCTAACTTATACATGAATGTAATAAGGTACTAAACTTTAACACATACACACAATATCTGCTCACAATGTCCTGGTAAAGCTGTGACAATATCCTATCAACCCAGACAACAGGGCATTTAAACAGTTACAGGCTATTATTAAGCAATTAAGAAGTATTTATTTAGGCTATTTATATAGGCTATTACTAGCCCTAGGGAGGGCTTTACAGGGGTCATTTTATTTATTTTTTATTTGTTCATGTAATGCTTCATTGGTTAATTGATACGACCTTATAACTCCTCCAGCTAAACTTTGTTGGTTCAGGAGGCCATCAGTGAGAACAGTTATGTTAAGACCAGCAAGAGGCAAACCCAAAAGTAAGAGACAGGAAAGTTGTGAAAAACCAACACAGATGGCCAACCCATTTGAGGAGGACTTGCATGGATATCATGAGAGAATGTGGCTCTCTCACCCTGAGGATGAAATGCACAATCGCAACCTTCCAGCATCCCTAAGACAGAAAGTATTTCACAGAAAGGATTATGCCATATCTTGGAGAGATAACTGCATTTATTTCCTACTTATCTTCAGCAGCAGATGTAAACAGCCATTGGGACTTCTTCAAAGTCATTTCCAAAAATAGTATTAGGGATTCTAGAAGAGTTCTGCCTCTGACCACAATTCTGGCCAAAAGAGGGACTAAAAGGCCAGGAGAACTGAGACAACACCATAATAATAATGTCTTATACTAAATAAACATGTACCAAATGCCAGATGCTGTGCTAAACACTCAATGTGCATGGTTTCATTTAATCATAACAAGACCCTATAATATAGGTACTATTTTATTCCCATTTATTTATTCAAGAAATATTTACAGACTACCTTCTATGTGGCAGAAATTTTTCTAGCCACTAGGGATTCAGAAATGAGCAAAACAGAAAAAAAATCTCTTCCTTTATGGAGTTTACCTTCTAGTAGGGGAGAGAAACAAAAGATGGAAGTGAATCAAATGTATGGAATTTCTTATAGCCAAAGAGCTAAAAGGGAAATTAATGCAAAAAAAGGATAGAAAGTTAGATGGATGTAATGTAAAACAATGTAGCCAAGAAAGACCTTATTGAAAAGATGAACTTGAGAAAACATTTGAAGGAAGTGGAGGACTCAAGCAGGTTATCTGGAGAAGTTCAAAGATAAGTTCAAAGTTACTTAGATGACAGCAAGTGTGGTGTGCTATTGGAACAGGAAGATGGCAGTGTGGTGGAAGCATGGTGATTAAAGAGGGAAGTTGTAGAGAAATCAGAATGTCAGAGCAGATAGATCGTGTAGAATCTTATTTGTAATTGTAAGGGCTTTTTTTTTTTTTTTTTTACTGTGAGAGAAATGGGAAAATATTATAAAATTTAAGCAGAGGAGTCACATTATTTGCCTTACGTGTTAGTAGTATTGCTCTGGCTATGTGTGGAATCTAGAATTTGGGGGTGGTACAAGGATGGAAGCAGAGAGAGGTTGGGAAGTCACTGCAATAATTCAGGGAAATGACGGCAGCTTGGTCTCGGCTGCCAGGAAGGGATGTGGTGATAACTGGTCAGATTTGGATTATATAATGAAGGCCTAGCTGCAAGATTGGTTAATGGGTTGAATGCTTTCTGTGAGAGGATGACTCTGAGGTTTTTGGCTCAAGTAATCACAAAAATGGGGCTGCCACTTACTGAGAGAAGGAATAAGTGAGAGAAGCAGGGAGCAGGCATATTAGGGTCACATCTATCCAGAAAGTAATGTTAGCAAAAGAAACAGTACTTCAGAGTTAGAGTCTTTAGAAGGCTGTGGCTCTCATGATTAAGATTCCAGTTCTATCTAAGTGATGCATACTTCACTCAATCATTCTTTTATTCATTTATTCCTTTATTCAACAAATTTTCATCAAGTGTCCATTGTGTGCCAAACAGTATACTAGGTCTTAGATATGTAGTGAGCAAGAAACACTTGGTTCCTTCCTTTCTTAAAACTTATGATCTGGAGGAAAAACAATTATATTAAACTATAAAACAAAACAAATAAAAAATTATTAATAAAGAAAGGGATGGCTGGGCACAGTGGCTCATGCCTGTAATCCCAGCACTTTGGGAGGCCAAGGTGTGAGGATCACTTGAGCCCAAGAGTTCGAGGCTGCAGTGAGCTATGATTGAAATGCTGCACTCCAGCCTGGGTGACAAAGAGAAACCCAGTCTCTAAAAAAAGGAAAAGAAAAAGAAAGGGAAGTATTGGACAACTTCAGTAATTTGCCCATAGTTGCATAGGTGGGGAGAGACAGGGTTGGAACTTGACACAGGTGCCTCCTTCCAGAGCCCACATGCTCACCTTACGGAGTGATCAGATGCCAACACCATTCAATTGAGAAGAGAGCACAAGCAGTCAAAAGGAGCACCAACACCACCCAGGAGATCCTGACCATGGCTGTGTCATGAACACTACAGAACCTTTTCTGGGCCCAAGTTCCCTCATCTCTAAAATGAACCAGATGGTCTTCACAGTCCGTTCTGGCTCTGAAACTGTGATTCTCTGATGTACATTGGTGTCCACAGGTAGGAAAGAAGATGTGGGGAACCCCAGTCCAAGCTTCACTGACTTCACAGCTCTGCCTAGGACCAGGCCCGTGTCTGAGGCTGGGAGCCACAAGTCCTTTGCTGCCCTGTCCTCAGAAGGACCTGATCAGGCAGCAGGAGCAGTGAAAGTAGGGGGTGGCATGGGAGACCGCTCTCAGAGATGGGGGCAACCGGAGGATGTGAGCTGGATGGAATGAGAGAAAAGACAAATTCAAGGACCGCAGATCCGGCCAGGTGCAGTGGCTCATGTCTGTTAAGCCCAGCACTTTGGGAGTCTGAGGCACGAGGCTGTGTCTACAAAAAATAGCCAGGCATGGTGGTGCACACTTGCACTCCTAGCTACTTGGGAGGCTGAGATCAGAGGATTGCTTGAGCCCAGGAGGTCAAGGCTACAGTAAACAGAGATCATGCCACTGCACTCTAGCCTGGACGATAGAGCAAGACCCTGTCTCAAAAAGAAAAAAAAAAAAAAGGATAGCCGATCCATTAGACTGTCCCTGGGTTTAGGTATCCTGAGTGTGTGATTTTCTCTCAAGCCTACGGTGGGCAACATAAGGGACTCATGGATTTGAATGTGATCCTGGGAAATGTAGACCCTTCACTATTTTGGCTCCAGTTTTCTCATCTGCAAAATGAGGCCAGATATTTTCTAAACTCCGTAATCTATGACCCCACACTCCTGTAACCTCAGCATTTCTGTCCCTTAACTAAATTTCCAAAATAAACTTCTGCCTCCTAGAGTGTGCTTCTTGCCAAATTTGCAAGACTCACTCAAATTGTCATTTGATCTAACAGTGCAGTTCTGGAAATAATCCAAATCAAATGTCTACCACAGAAGAAACATCTCAATGTTTGGTTAAAGAATTCCAACATTTAGCTACCATTTTTAGTATTTCTTTACGTTTACTTCTACAATATAAATTTTAAGCCACCATAAATTATCCACAATCACAATACTCTTCCTAGAGCTCTGATGTCTTAAAATATCTGCAAGATATTCAATAATGGAAAATATACTATTTTTTCCCATTCACTAATTACAAATTGCTTCTCAGTGTTGGTATACTAAATTAATGACATTAACTACAGAATACAAAGCCCCAAACAAAGCAATGCTCTACATCAACATATTTTGATTTTCAGTGCCTAATTAAATCATGTAATTAAAATAATCTCATTTTGTAAGTAGAGAAAAAATTTACAAATATTCTACAAATGGCCCCAAATCACATAGCACTGAAAAGTTTCCAAAAACTAAAACCAGTATTAATGTCTATAATTGACTCTTGACTCAAATTACTGAGTTATAATTATCATTGATAAACACTGAAAAAGCAGTGCAAAAGTAAGTAGTTTTGTTGTACACTTTTTTTTTTTTTTTTTTTGAGACAGGGTCTGACTTTGTCAACCAGGCTGGAGTGCAGTGGCACAATCTCAGCTCACTGCAGCCTTGACCTCCTGGGATCAAGCGATCTTCCCACCTCAGCCTGCCAAGTAGCTGGGACCACAGGTGCACATCCCCATGCCAGCTAATTTTTTTTTTTTTTTGTATTTTCAGTAGAGACAAGTTTTGCCATGTTGCCTAAGCTGGTCTTAAACTCCGGAGCTCAAGTGATCTGCCCACCTCAGCATCCCACAGTGCTAGGATTACAGGAGTGAGCCACTGTGCCTGGCCTTGTTGTACACTTTTAAAAAACTATGAAGCCTTAGTTTTCTGAAATAATGAATAATGAAACTAAATTTGGCAGGGGGTGGAGGGGGGTGGAATCCTTATTACTCACCTTGGAATTTATCACCTTCTACTGTAGTGCAATAGTAACTTGGGCTCAATTAATAAAACCAAGGAAAGTCTTGCATATATGTGTTTAATCTTCACTAGTAAAATCAATATATGCATATTTTAATCAGGTTTAAATGAAGTACGTTTAAAGCACGGGGGTACAAATTCATACATTAGTAGCAAAATATTATTAGATACGTGAAGGAATTCTTATAATCCTAAAGTATTTTCCACCCATCTGCCTCACTACCTAGACACATTCCAATCATCTTATTACCAACACAGCCACATGAGAAGGGCATTGTGATCTCTGCATGGTAAGTTAACAGAGACTCTGCTCTAAAAATGGCATTTACAATCTTTAAGTGTTCAGAGATGCACGTATTTCATAGAGAACAGAGATGGGTGCTGGTAATTTCCATTGCATAAAGATGGAAAACAAACACTTAAGGATATATACTTTCGAATGTTCGTGAACCTTATTTTCTCTTCCCTCTTGCCTTCTCCAATTCCCTTTATTTCAGTCTCTTCGTGACATGTTCCCCTAGCACGATAAGCTTTCGTTAGGTTACTTTTAACTATGCATAATTCATGCATTCATTTATTCATTTAACAGTACTTGCTGATGACCTACTATGTGCAGGTGCAGTGGTGGTCTCTGGGAATCAAAGATGAATGCCAGCATCCCGCCTTCAAGGAGGATACCGTCTTGCAAATATTTGCCCACACACTTAATGGGCTGCGAGTGTGAGTCATTGTGGTTAAAACCAGGTAGCACCTGCCCTTCCCTGTAGAGAGCAAGCATCTTCACCTTCTTTCCAAACCACTTCTAGCAGACTGTAAGCTCCCAAAGTGCTGAGATCACACATTGAATCATCTCTGTTGCAGGAGCATCTAGCACAATGTCTGGCACATACATAGTTGGGCCCCATAAAGTGTTTCGGGGGGATGAAGTGAAATTGGGTGACCAGGATGCATTACAAATGACTTTTGTCTTCAACTCAATGGCATCAGTATTTAATTAACTATCTCCCTCTCTCTCCGAAGTGTAGCCTTGGTATCAGAAGCTAAGTGGGATTTCCATTCCCTAAGCACAGAAACTCCTACTCTCGGAGAAGATGCCTTCGCCACTTTCCTAGGATCGTTTCATCAAATTTAATATCAAATTCCTGAGAACCCTCCCCAGGTGACAGCAGGGTAGGCGAGCTGGCCTACGCCGTCCTCGCCTGCCCTCTGCAGGGCTTCGACCCTAGGACGAGCGCAGATTCCAGGAACTTTTTTCCCCTATTAGAAGTAGGGTCAGTTAAAGAAGAAAACCTCCTTGGGAGAATCCCATTAGGAAGGAGAGAGCCCAAAAGAGCTGAACATGCCCCGAAAAGAAGTGAGCAGAATGTCGAGGGTCTCGAGGGTCTCTTTTGAACAGACAGGGTCTCGCCCGCCCTCGAAGCAGCTCAGGACAGTCCGGGATCTCGGAGGACCGGCAGCGGCGCGTGGAGAGCGGCGGGCGGGGAGGGCAGCCAGCCGGAAGGCCGGCCGCTGCTGGGGTCACCCTGCTCCCGGGCGCTGTCGCCCTCCGCGAAACCTCCCGATGACAAGAATTAATGACCAGGTTCCAAAGGCACCCAACATCAACTGTAGCGACCCGAAGCGTCACATTCGCCTCCTGCCTCGACCTCTGCCGCCTCCGTAGAGGCTGGAGCGTCTCAGAAGACCCAAGCCTCCGACTCCGAACCCCCAGCCCCAAACTCCCCAGTGTCCCTACCCTCCAGCCCGTCTCGGGGCCGGTTCTCTCTCCCCATGCCCCTGTCTTCCAGCCCTCAGAAAAAGCAATGCCCTCTTCGCAGCCCCGAGTGAAAAACGAGGCAACATCCTAGCCGCGCCTATATAAGCCCCTGGCTCGCCAATCCAGGGGGGCACGCCAAGGTCACCAGGATAGGCGTGACTGCCTCCACCTTCACTCTCCCCACATCCTTCCCTTTCTGAGATCCCCGGGGTCCGGTTCCTCTCCAGTCCCTCCTCCCAGTTGGGGGTCTTCTCCTTTTGGCACCCCATCACCGCACCGGGACCCCTCCCGGCCTGGCCCTCCTGCGGGGGGGGGGGGGGTCCTTGCCCTCTCTCGAAACGCTCAGTTGCTCTCCCGCGCAAGGCTCCCTTGTAAGTCTCCCCTCGGTTTCCTTATCCAAGGAGGGGAGATGTGCCTCCCACTCGCGCTGGGGGAGCCGCAGGGCAACCGACGCAAACTTCTGCTGCACTTACTTCGGGCCGAGGCTGCCGCCCCCTCGCCTCTCCTCGCTCTCCCACTGGCAGCTGCTCCGCGGAGACCTGGAGCCACCTCGCTCTCATGCCCCACACCAGCGCAGCTGCGAAATGCGCAAGAGGGGGAAGGGGTGTCTCCCGGGCGAGCGTGCCTAGGGCCCGAGTCTGGGGCCGAGGTCCGGCCGCCGCTCCCGGCTGCCAGCCGAGTGGTGGCCTCTTCTGGCAGCCCGGGGATGCTGCGCAGGGCGCTGAGCGCCCTGCTCCTCCGCCGGGTCGTTTCTGCCCGACTTGCAGTTTCAGGGCATGCCAGGACTGCAGCACCCTCTCCGTCCTCCCCCGGAAACGACTTTCAATTCACCTGGAGGCTCTCGAGGCTCCCCCGCGGGCGGGTAGCGTGACAGTGGGTGCAGAGGAGAGGGAGGAGCGCGGGAGCGGCGGCGGCCCGAGTGCGCCTCCCGCTTGCCGGGCGAGGAGCGCGCAGCCCTCTCCAGCCGCTCTCCTCTGGACTGCAGTCCTGACGTCACCCCCACCACCCCCCACCCCGCGGAGGAGCCGCGCGGAGGGTGGGGTGCAGGGAGTGAGGACGCGCGAGTGTGAGCTGGAGTGTAAGCGCGTGCGTGTGCACGCGCGCGTGTGCCCCGCAGGGCTGGGGACGGATGGGAACCGCAGCTGGATCCTGTGAGGAGCCAGAGCTCCCTGCAAACGGGCGCCGAGGGGCTGCCGCGAACAGCCGGGGGCGCTCGCTTCCAGGTCGGGGCGGGGATACCAGGGAAGCAGAGTTTGGAGGCGACTACAGGAAAAGGAAGAAGGCAGTACGGGTAGTTGGAGAGCGGGAGTTGGGCATTCTCTTTCCCCAAAGTTGGAGGCTGCACAGGATGCCTTTAGAAAGCTGCGCTAGAGGTTTAGGGGGAAGAGTGGGATAGACGGTGTGGGAGAGTTGGTTTCCACGCTCCTGTAGGAGGGAGTTCGGCTTGAGGAAGAAGAGCTCAGAGTCCTCTCAACCTCCACCCCCGCGGCAGGTTCCAGCAAGGCAGCCAGCTTCGGTGCGCCAAGGGCGCCTCTAGCCTACTGGGAGCAAATCTCCAGCCCGGGGCCCCTCTCTACTAAGTTCCTGCAAAGAGTTCGAAGGGGCCAGGCTTTTCCACCTGAGTCCCCTCCCTGCGTGAACCTCCGCCAGAAGCTGGGCGAAAGCACTCCGAGCAAGCGAAAGAGGTCAAGGCCGAGGCTGGATTCCAGATGCAAGAGGCGCCGCCCTTGGGTCCTGGGTCTGAGGTCAGTCGTAGGGGTGACAACTCCAAGCAGAGTTCCTTGAGCTCATCAGTGAGGCTACATTTGAGTTTTGCCATTCCCCGGGACCTTACACTAGAAAGCGATCCACGTTGTCACCCAACTTTACTGGTTCTCTGAAATTGTTTTGGGGGCCAAAAATAGAAGAGACTTTCTGCGAAAGCGCCAAACGAAGGTTCTTTAGGTGGTGCTAGAATGGCTAGAGTTTGTTCCTGAAGCGTTTGTCCCTTAGCAGAGACCCAGCCATCCTTGAGGCGGAGTGCCTGGTTCCGTGCGCCTTCTGCGCACCTCTCCCCGCTGCCGAGTGCCCAACCCGGAGTTGCCCGCCCGCCGCCTCCCGGCTGGAGCAGAATGTGCAATGCGCCCCAGCCAGCACCAGATCCGCTGTCAGCATGGAGGCATCAGGCGCGCTCTGCAGTGATCTCGAGTGCAGCCAGCAATTTTGCCCCCGTCGAGTGCCAACGGTTTTTAACTGCAAGCGTCTTGCTTCCTGAATCCAGACACTGTTTAATCGCCAAGATGACTTTTTATTCATTAAAATATTTTTAATGGAAAGGGTAGAGAGTGGGAAGTGGCAAGTAAAAGAGGCAAAAATATTCTCCATTCACATACACTGTTTTTCAACCTTTTAAAAGTTACTGAAGTAGAGTCAGATCTGGATGAAGCCGCAGAAAGTTTCATTAACACTCTTGATTCTCAAATGGAAGCTTAACAAAATAGAAGCAAGCCTGAGATCCTAGTCTACTGTCTTAGGTTTAATGATCTTAAACATTCCCGCATTTGAAAATTCAAATTCTAGCTAATTAGACAAAATTATGGATATCCTTAACTATGCATTAGATTTCACGAATAAATAGAATAATTAAAATAAGTAACGTACAGCCCAGCATGTTCCTAATTAGAACAAAGGAGTATTAGAGAAGGCTGTAGATTCATTGCCCCAGGGCTTCTTGTAACTGTAACCGTCCTATTTTTTAACGTGCAAATGTGAAAGCACCCTGACATCATGAAGGAATTACATAACTAGTTCCTGGTTCTGCGTCTTTCAAAAGCAGCAATTTTTAGTAGGAATCACTGTTCCTGGAAATACTAATTCAGATTAATAGTGTGAGAATAGGCAAGTCATTGACAAATTAAAGGCATGATTTGAAAACAAAATTGTCAAGAGGCAGCTATGCTGGTACACAGGAACCTTCTTTGTTGGGTCACAGTTTTCCTTCCAAGTGTTCAACGCAGCAAGTAATTGATGCCATATTAGCAGGTATCAGCCTGGCTGACATGCCACGGTAAGTAATGCTTATTTGATGTGGCAAGCCTAAGCCCTTCTTCCCTATTTCCCACTGCTTTCTGTTCACAACTCTACAACAACTGTTTTACTTTCCGATGTGATTGGTTGTTTGCATGTTTGCCTTCCTTCTCAACTTATAAGCTCCTCCAGGGCAGGAATTTTGTTTTTCTTTTCTTAGGACCCAGTGCAGTGCCTGGTATAAACAGCAGGCACTTAATAAATATATGTTGACTGAATTGTTTTTTAAAGAGTATAAAATAACATTTTAAAATCTGCTTAAAGCTGAACCCTATAGCATGTATGTGAAACAAATATGTGTATATACATACACATATGTGCACATATATATACACGTGTGCACATAGGTACACATGCACACGTGTGTGTATATATACACATGCATATGTATATATGTATGAAATTGAAAAGATGGAAAGGAGAAGAGAAGAGAAAAAAGAGAGGAAAGAAAAGGAGAGGAAAAAATGAACTCTGAAAACAATAACTACCAATGGCTAAACAGTGACTCAGTCTGAGTGAGGATTTGAATTGTCCATAGAAACATCACTTGCTGCCCTCAACCTGTGAGATTTCTTTCACATTGGTCTATTACCACGTACATGTTTTAAATTTTTGGGGGTTGGACCTCAGAAGCACTGTTCAAAGTACATTACAAATATTTCTCATTGCTTAGGAAGCAGCACATCATTTAAGTTGGGTATATGTGTTGGTGATGAGTTCAGAAACACTGTTAGTTCAACGTGCCCTGGACTGTGCCCTAATCAGTGTGAAGAGAGTCAGAGTCCAGCAACTGCAATTAGAGCCCAACAGGCCACAGGCCAATGTTTGTGACTATGGTCTCAAACACAAGCCACTTATGGCCAGGTGGTTCAATTATCAAGCACAATAAAGGGACCAGGTGGAAAATAAGCCACAAACACACACACACACACACACACACACACACACACACACAAGTATGTCAATCCATAGCTATGGAGCCAGAACATCATGTTTACAAGGAAGGAATAGCTCTGTTGGGAGTCAAAGAGTAGGGTATTGGAGTGGGAAGGTAACTACTTTAATATTGCAGTGGCTTTTCATCACATACTCCATAGCCATTAAAGCTTCTAAGACAAACCCTCTAGCAGATACATGTTGGCAAAACTATGGAGAATCATAATTCTGTCCTTCTAGAAGCTATCTCCACAGCAAAACAAGCTCCCCCTATCCTGGAGGCAGCTTCTCATTTTCTGTAACACAAAAGCAAATTTTAAAGACCAGAATAAGAATAAAACTTAATTATTTCTCATAGGACTTACCTTCCTATATGTCCCTAAAAACCAGTTAGCACCAATCTTTTACATATTTATAGCATACCTATATATACGTATTTGTATATGTAGCTATACATATATGCATATATATGTATATAGTCAGAGATACACACATATATATACACCACTTATAAAGTACTGCCAAAATGATTTTAATAAATCTATTCAATTATGTAGGTATGTTTCTAGAGTGACATTTAGAAGAGGGCTAAAATAGTTCATCATAAGGAAAACATGATCAAAACATTTTAAACACTTGTTTCAGAGCATAGCAAATTTGGCATAAAACACTGGCATTTGCCTGTAACTTCTCTCAGGACTTGGGTTGGCTCTTAATATTTTATGCTTCATGATATATTAATAGTTTTGTATTTGAACTGCTTGTGTAGTGCCCTCTAATCAGAGTTAACCCTGAAGACAAAAATCTAAGTGGCCAATTCCTTTTTAAGGAGTCCTAAACTGATAAGAAGGCCTAAACTGATAAACTCAATAAATTCAAATTTCAAAAATATCATAACCAAAACAAGTAGTTGACATTATACATTTATAAATAGTACTCCCAAGGCAGTGCCAAGTTAAATTTCATACTAAAATGTTAATGAAGAAGCATTTAGATAACCAACTATTTTGTGGATAATGACAGATTAGCAATAATTTTGTGATGAAAGTTGGACTCGGCTATTATATTTAGAAATAAGGACATTTTACTTACACATATGTTTATATGTGGTAACTGTACTTCATCATAGATTTTTGTATGGAACTTACAATAGACCATTCCCTGAATCTATTGTGATACATGGAACACTCTTCCTAAGTGGACTACATTGACATCAAAGAACATCTTTGTGACATTACCAAACATAATGATCAATAGTAAAAGGACAATCCATTGTTGTTTCCGGTTCAAGTTTTAAGAAGGGCTTCCTTAAAGGGTAGATCATTACGTGTTTTTATAAGCGGTACCGCTATATGTATATTTGCTTATCTGTGAAAACACTGCTGCTAGTTGCAAAGTTTTCATTTTCCTCATTACTGAGTCAAGAAAAGCCCTAGCCAAGAGAATGGATTTAGAAAGTCTGTACCTATCAGACTTGGTCTCTCCACTCAAAGAGCCCACAATCCTCTTTTCCCCCCTTTTTTGTGAACTCCCTATGAGTTGTGCTCTGGGAACTTGGAATGCAGACCTAGGCCTGAGCAAGTAGGGGAGAACTGAATTTATGGGAAGCAGTTGGAATTTCTCTTAATGTTTCAGGAAGTATTTTTAGATGGTTTTAGTTACAGTACTTTGGTTCTTCTTGACTTCTATGGAGCAACTTCAACCTAAATCTAAAAGAACACTTGCTTTTATCCTTCAGTCCTTCAAAAACACTTATTTAACACAATTTCATGCCTAGTCTCTTTCCACTTTTGCAGAGTAGCTTTTCTTCATTTAAAATGTCTAATTCAAGCAATTAGAATTTAGGCACCTCTGGGCACCTTGTCTGCCTATGTATTTATAAAGCATTATATATACTTACTGCACTCTATAAATAATAATAACAGTAATCACCCTCTATACAAAATTAGAATGTTAGCATATTCAACCAGTCTAGCATGCTGATTTGCTTTAGTGCTTTATTATTATCTCATGAAACCTATGGTAAAAATGGGCACTACATTATACAATCTTCCCAAAATATGTTACTATATATTCTGGCAAAGAGATGCACCTGCAGTTTCTCCCCACCTACCTCTGAGATACAGAAATGGTAGGATGATACTTAAGTTGTATTCATGTTGCAAACTGTTCAAAGTAATCTTTTCAGCCTTTTTCATCCAAAAACCCAGCCAGCATTTAGTATGGTTAAGATATCTTTGTCCAGGAGAAGTAACTTGAACAAGAAGTTGGGAATGTATAATTTGCCCCCACATAAAGGATAGCTTGCAAATTATAGACTGCAACATTTAGATAACCAACCACTTTGTGGATGATCACAGATTTATCACATGAAACATAGGGCCTAGGGGCACTTACGTAAGCTTTAACCAGTGGTAACTACCAATGGCCACCGTTGTAAGCTGGCTGAGTTTCCATTGTCCAATTAAACAGCAATCAGAAGAGTAGCCTTAACTTTCTTGGAAAAATAGTGAACTGCCTCTCACTTTCAAACTCAGAGAAAAGAGCAAAGGCATTCCTGAAAACGCAGAAGGGAAAAAAAAACACTCTTGGTTTGTGCTAAGCAGCGCTATTGGTCTCTTGCTGCAACAAAGGTGCCAGGTTGAAGTAATGAAGTTAGTACTGCAGCTGAAATCATTGAGCAGACAGGTTACACACCCAAAATACCCATGCCGTCTGAAAATACATAGTGTGGAAAGAACGGCAGTACATAAAATTGAAAACCTCACACCATTTCACTACCTAAAAAGAGGGAGCTCCCTGGCTTCCCTGTTTTTTGCCTGGGGTTTTGCTTCTGATGCATCATGTTATTTTAATGTGCCAGAATAGAAACCTTGGCCAGAGACTTAGGCAGTCAAAAAAATTCCAGTGTCTTAAGCTGTGTATTTATCCTTCTGAATTAATTGAATATAGCACCATATAGTAAAAATGCCTCTGACACTGCTTCAGAAATACCTAAGGCAGAGTTCTCAGAAAGAACTGCCACAGAGCCAAAGTGTTGGCAGAGCCGCTGAGTCTGCTATCAGCAATCCTAACTCTCCCGCTTCTCTCTGGCAGAACAAAATCCATTGATTTTTACAGCACATGGAGTTTACCTTGGAGGAAGTTATCATTTGAAACATTATCCAATCCACCAACATAATCATTAGGTATGTATGTCTTCACTTGCAGTTGCTTTAAAAAAAAAAAAAGCCATCTTGAATTAATCCTCAGATTTGTGTGTAAAAGACCATAGCAAATGAGAAATGCAGGCAAAATGCCCTCCAGGAAGTTCCCATTAAAATGATGAAAGGAGAAGTGTACAGTAACTGCAACTGTTCTCCAGCAACTATTTCTGAACTTTTAAACGATTTACCTTCTTCTTAAAAAACCATCAGAAGACATGTGCTATTCATGGCTGGGCAGGAAAAAATATATTTCAAAGGAGAAATAGTTAGACATGTGGTATGGGTGGGTTAAGGTGAGACAGGGTATCTTCTAACTTGAGTTTAAACTTGCATCCCAGAGGTCTATTGATAAGAGTAACGTATCCGTCAAAATCCACACAACAAACAAAAAGGACTCTAGGTATTTTATGAAAGAAGTAATATACTGTCAGGAATTAGGTGCTCACAAAATCATTGCAGGATCTAGAGGAAAATGTTCTGACCTGAGTCTCCAGAAATGACATGCCAAAATCACAGAGCTGAACTCCTAGGCTAGCCACAGCTTTCAAGGCTGCCTCTGGAGCTCTGATCGTGCTACACCTCTGATCATGCTACACATTTGCTGAGCTGCTGCAGGTGCTCCTGGACTCCAGAAGGCAGGAGATTACCAGTGCAGAGCAACTGTAATTCATGCAGTCTTCCTTGCCAGCACAGTCAGCCAAAGCTGGCAGGAAGATGGGTCTTGCCTCACTTCTTTTTTTTTTTTTTTGAGACGGAGTCTTGCTCTGTTGCCCAGGCTGGAGTGCAGTGGCACGATCTCTGCTCACTGCAAGCTCCGCCTCCTGGGTTCACCCCATTCTCCTGCCTCAGCCTCCCGAGCAGCTGGAACTACAGGTGCCTGCCACCACGTCCAGCTAATTTTTTGTGTTTTTAGTAGAGACGGGGTTTCACCTTGTTAGCCAGGATGGTCTCGATCTCCTGGCCTCGTGATCCACCCGCCTCGGCCTCCCAAAGTGCTGGGATTACAGGCGTGAGCCACCGGGGTCTTGCCTCACTTCTGCCATCCTCTGGCTGGTGAGTCCTGCCTGGAATCTAGAACCTTAGATAAAGGAGCCTTGGGAAATGGAGTTTGAGCTTTTCCAACTTCTCCTGTTAGGGGAATGGAATGGAGATCAATGGAGTCAAAGAACAGCAGCAACCACCAGTGGCCAAGAAAGATCTTATGCAAGCATTCACCCCATTCCCAGAAAGGAGGAGTTTAATGATGCTGGGCTACAAGCAGGGAAGGAATCATTTTGAGAACAATAAATGTCTATCACTCAGGTGATTCTCTTACCCCAGTTGCTTTGTGTCAGGGTCCTTGAGAGAGAAAAATACTATCCTAGTGTAACTGAGACTCATTACATAAAACCCCTAGTCACTAAGCAAACAAAGCAATGGTGCTGTGAGTCTCAATAATGGAGTGTAGATTCATGGGAGAGAGAATCTTCCTCCTAAGAAAACTCGGCAGACAGAGCAGACTAGGAAGACCATTGAAAAGTGGCAGCACGAGCAATACTCCTGTCGTCCACAGGATGGATCTGATACAGCAGACCAGCTAAGCAGAGAAGCACCATCCCTGGGAGATGGCACCAGTGCCAGCAGCAACTCCATTTAGGAGGGAACTTCCCAGTTTTCAGTCCCTGGGGCCAGAGAACCAGAGAAGAGGAAGCCACGAGCTGCACAAGGCAGCTGAGAGAACCTCACATGAGGGAACCTCTGCAGAGGTTCACAAGTAATTGGGGTATAGTTGAGGAGGGGGTGCTGAACAGCCAGGTGTGATGGTGGCCAATTAGGACAACAAGCCAAACTGACAGTGACAATCAAGGCTTTGTTCACTTACTGTAGCAGTGCAGGCAAAAGGCAAAAAGTGCCCCACAGAAGGGCTCTGGGCAAGCATCAGGAGGATCTGTGCCGACTGGGGGAAATCATTTCACTAAGGAGTCCTGAACAAAAGGCTCCTGACTTTTTATGAAAGCATGGGTGGGAAGGACGGAGGTCAGGAAGGGATAGGAGTGGAGAAAAATGCCTGAGTCAACCCCTCCCCTCCCATAAGGAGGTCTCTGAATGGAGGTGCCTGGGCTAGACTTGCAGATATGCAAATGAGCATGGTAGACCCAAGGGCCATGAGTCTTTCACTGCAACTGCCTTCAGAAAACTGCATTGCACTGGCTGTGCTCCAGGTAGGTCTGGGAAGGAAGGGCAGCTTCCCCCATGAGGCCTGCCAGGCAAAGCCTTTGTAAATGTCTACAGTCAGACATGAAAGATCATACAGATGAGGCCAGGCACGGTGGCTCACGCCTGTAATCCCAGCACTTTGGGAGGCTGAGGCGGGCGGATCATGAGATCAGGAGATCGAGACCATCCTGGCTAACACAGTGAAACCCCATCCCTACTAAAAATACAAAAAAAAATTAGCCGGGCGTGGTGGTGGGCGCCTGTAGTCCCAGCTACTCGGGAAGCTGAGGCAGGAGAATGGCATGAACCTGGGAGGCGGAGCCTGCAGTGAGCAGAGATGGAGCCACTGCACTCCAGCCTGGGCAACAGAGCAAGACTCCATCTCAAAAAAAAAAAAGAGCATACAGATGATTTTGGCCTGGAGCTGGACTCCTCAAGGGGAGGCAAAGAGTACTGCTATGATCTGAATGTTTATGTCCCTCCAAAATTCATGTTGAAACTTAATCCCCCATGCAATAGTGTTAAGAAGTAGGGCTTTTAAGAGGTGATTAGGTCATGGAGGCTCTCACCTAATGCCCATTATGAAAGAGATTGAAGGAGCCTATTTGATACTTTTTTGCCCTCTTTCATGTGAGGAGACAGCAACAATGCACCATCTTTGAAGCAGAGAACAAGCCTTCACCAGATGCTGAACCTGCTGGTGCCTTGATCTCCTTGATCTTGGACTTCCCAGCCTCCAGAACTATAAGAAGTAAATTTCTGTTCTTCATAAATTATCCAGACTAAGGTATTTTGTTACAGCAGCAGGAAGAGACTAAGATAAATGCTCTTTAGGTGAAGGATTAATGCCCTGTAATGGAGTGTGGGCACAGAATTATATAAATACTATATTGTATACTGATGGTCCACAACTTATGATTCAACTTTGGATATTTTGACTTTACTACGATGCAAAAATGATACACATTCAGTAGAAACTTTACTTTGAGTACCCATACAACCATTCTGTTTTTCACTTTCAGTATTCAATTACATGAGCTATTCAACACTTTATCATAAAATAGGCTTTGTGTTAGATGATTTCATGCAACTGTAGGCTAATGTAAGTTTTCTGAACATCCTTAAGGTAGGCTGGGCTAGGCTATGATTTTTGGTAGGTTAGGTATATTAAATGCATTTTCAACTTAGGAGATTTTCAACTTATGATGGATTTTCCCAAATGTAACTGCATCATAAGTCAAGGAGCATCTGTACATATGTGTATGTGTATGTTTGTGTGTGTATGTTTGTGTGTGTGTGTGTATGCATATTAAATCTCTTTTCCTGTTCTTATGGTGGCCTAGAGAAGCAGACTGTATATTTTTAAACTATACCCACATAAAGCTATATTAAAAAGTATTCTTTTAGAAATTCAAGACACCTATAAAGAAACGTACTTTTTCTTCAAAGCTTGCTGGCTTGTCTGCTCCACACGACTGCCAGTAATGCCTTAATTTATAACAGCAATGTTAACAATGAGTCTGATGTCTGAAATTTTTTCCTGGGACTTCTGAAATCTTTAAAAAGGAAAAAAATAACTAACTCAGGAAACCAGGTAAGGGAAAATCCCTGAGAACCAAGCACTAACTCTTCTTGAAAGACTTCCAACAAGGTGGTTCATGTCTGCCCATGTGATAATCACAGGTAGTCTGTCTTTCTCCATTTTCTTTATGACTCCCTGGGAACCAGTGCAGAGTAGGAAAAGAGAAATAGGTTATTTCTCCTTAGGCTTTTTATGAAGTCATCCCTTAGGTTATTTTTCTGTTTTTGTATTTTGTCTTCCTGATGATGACCTACACACACGTTTTTGGAAATCTTTTTCCAGTGAATCTGAGGGAAATGGAAATGGGCATACTTTCTGAATTAAAACACCTCAGTCTTCCCTAGTCTTGAGAACTAACAAAAGGATTCCTATACTTCCAAGGTAGAAAGTTTATTTTAAAATACAGATCATGTCCTATAATTTTATGTTTTATGCTAGTATTTGGCTTATATGGGAAGTGCATTATGTTCCTGGCTGCTCAATATTTTCGAACACTCTTAATTTTGGGTGAGTTCTACCTTGTCAACATTTTTAAAAGTCTCGCTCAACCTCTTTTGTAGTAGAGCATAGGCAGTTAACTTGGTGCCAGTAGTGTGCTTCATCCACAGGTGACTGGAAGACAGGAAGGCAAAAATGGAAGGTTCTCCTACAATATGTGTCATGGTATAACATCACTTGAAGTTAAAGTTAAACAGGTATACTAAAGATAAGTTAAATATGTACACTATAGTAAGTTAAATAGGAATATTAAGTGTCCCAAAGCAATTGCTGAAATAACAAAAAATCATATTGAATAAGCCAACAGAGAAGATAAAATGGAACTGTAAAAATATTAAATTAATTGAAAGAATGCAGGAAAAAGTAAAGGAGAACAAAGGACAGATGAAACGAACAACAAGATGGTATATTTAAATCTAACCATGTAATTAATCACATAAAATTAAAGAGTTTAAATATCCTAATTAAAAGAGCTTTCAGATTGGCTGACAATGCCAGACTCAACCATAAGCTGCCTACAAGAAACATATTTCATTTATTTTTATAATTTCAACTTTTATTTTAGATTCAGGGGGTACATGTAGAGGTTTGTTCAACCTAAAAGGGTTTTCCTTTTAGGACGAGCAGTAATGGCAAGGAAAAAATCTTTACAAGGAAAATCAGTGCTGGCAGCAGGAGTGGTTGAAAACAAGATGTAACTCAAGAATACAATATATCTCTCCTTCTATTTAGATCTGTTAAAAGTTATCTCTGCATGGCTTATAATTTTCAAAGTACATGTCTTGTGCATTGCTTGTCATTTATCCCAAATATTTCACAAGTTTGGTGCTGTTGTGAACATGATTTTTATTTCAATTTTTGATAGCTCACTCCTGGTAATAGAAACACATTGACTTTTGTCTTTTGATTTTTGTATCTTGTGAGTTTTCTAAACTCACTTATTAGTTCTAGTAATTTTTTTGTATACTTCCATCAGATTTCCCCCATAGGTAATCAGGTTATCTGTGAATAAAATCATCTTTATTTCTTCCTCTCTGATATTAATGCCTTTTATTTTTTATCCTTGCCTCGTTGCACTGGCTAGAAACTCTGTATGATGATGAATAGACAAGATGAGAGTAGGCATTCTTGCCTTATTTTTTTATCTTAGGGGGAAGGCATTTAGTCCTTCACCATTAAGTGTGAAGTCAGCCATAGACTTTTCCTGTATGCCATTTATCTAATTGAGAAAAAAAATTAATCAGGAATGAATATTGAATTTGGTCACATACTTTTTGGGGGTATATTGAGAGTTATATCTTTTTTTAGTTTGTTAATATAAAATTGTGTTGATACATTTCTAAATGGTAAACTGACCCTGCTTAGGATAAACATGACTTGGTCATGTTTCTAAAATATACATTGTTGAATTTGACTTGCCAAAGTTTGGTTAAGAATTTTGCATTTATGTTCATGAGGGATATTGCTCTGTAGTTTTCTACTTTTGTCATATATTTGTTGGGTCTGGGCATAAGAGTAATGCTGTCTACATAGAATGACCTGGGAAGAATGCCCCATGCTTCTGCTTTCTCGAAGAGTTTGTGCAGAATTTGTATTACTTCTTCCTTAAACGTTTGGTAAAATTTACCAATGAAATCAAGAAGGCCTGGAGTTTTTACTATGTATTCAATTACTTTGATAAATACAGGGATATTCAGGTTATTTATTTCTTCTTAGAGAGCTTTAGTGGTTTGTGTCTTCCAAGGGATTTATTCATTTCCTTGAAGTTGTCAACTTTATTGGCATAAAGTTCTTTATAATATGGCTTTATTACCCATTTAATACCTGTAGAATCTGTAGTTATGTTACATCTTATTTTTGATATTGGTAATTTGTGTCTTTTTTATTCCTGATAAATATGGATATATGTTTATCAAATTCACCAATCTTTTCAAAGAATCAGCTTTCAGTTTATCTATTATTTTGTTTCCCACTCCAATATTTGCCCCATTTTCCGCTTATTTTGAGTTTAATTTACTCTTCTTTTTCTACTTTCTTAAGGTGGAACTTGAGGTCTATGATTTAAGACCTTTCTTATTATCTAATAATATAGACTTTTAGTGCTATAAATATTCCTCTAATTACTGCTTTAATAGTATCCCACAAATTTTTATGTGTTCTCGTTTCAATTTAGTACAAAACATCTTCTAATTTCTTTTTGATCTCATAAATAACCCATGAGTTTAACTGTGTTGTATACTTTCCAAATACTCAGGAATTTTTGAGAAAACTTCCTGTTATTAATTTCTAACTTAATTATATTGTGGTCAGAGAACTTGTTGAGATTTTGCTGTGGTCCAAAACATGATCTATTTTGATGAATGTTTCATGAGCATTTGAAAGGAATACATATTCTGCTGTTCTTGAATGCAGTATCATATAAATATCAATGAGGTAAGTTACTTTATGGTGTTGTTCAAATTGTATACATCCTTACTGATAATCTACTTGTTCTGTCAGTTACATTCAACTCTATCACTATATTTGTGGATTTCTCGATTTCCTTTTGCAGTTCTATCAGTTTTTGCTTCATGTATTTTGTAGCCCTTTTATTAAGTACACAGAAATTGAATTTGTATGTCCTTCTGATGATTTGAGGTATTTATCATTATAGAATAATCTTATATTTTCAACATAATATACTTTTCTCTAAAGACTTTTTTGTCTAATATTAACATATTCACTCCAGTTTTCTTTAGAATAGCACTAGCATGGTACATAGCTTTTTATCCTTTTTCTTTTAACCTATTTTTGTCTATATATTTAAAATGTGTTTCTTAATGTGGTACATAGACACTATGGAATACTGTGCAGCTATAAATAAGGATGAAATCATGTCCTTTGCAGCAATATGGGTGCAACTAGAGGTCATCATCCTAAGCAAATTAACACGGGATCAAAAAACCAAATACGTATGTTCTCACTTATAAGTGGGAGCTAAATATTGGGTACTCACGGACATAAAGATAGCAACAATAGATATCAGGGACTAACAGAGATGAGAGGGAGGGACAGGGGCAAGTGTTGAAAAACTAATTACTGGGTACTATGCTTACTATCTGGGTGATGGGATCATTCGTATCCAAACCTCAGGATCATGCAATAAACCTGTACTTCTACCCCCTGAATCTAAAATAAAAATTGAAATTATAAAAAAACGAATGAAATGTTTTGCTTGTAGGCAGCTTATAGGTGAGTCTTGCATTTTTGGCCAATCTGAAAGCTGTCTTTTAATTAGGATATTAAGACCCTTTAATGTTATGTGATTAATTACATGGTTGGATTTAAATCTACCATACTGCTGTTTGTTTCATCAGTCCTTTTTCTCCTTTTCTTTTTTTCTGCATTCTTTCAATTAATTGAATATTTTATGGCTCCATTTTATCTTCCCTATTGGTTTATTAGATCTGATTTTTGTTGCTTCAGCAATTGCTTGGGGATATTTAATATTCCTATTTAACTTACTGTACTGTACATTTTATCTTTAGTATGCTTAAACTTCAAGTGATGTTATACCATAACACATATTGTAAGATAACCTTACAACAGTATACTTTCATTTCTGCCTTCCTGTCTTTTGTGCTATCATGGGCATACATTTTATTTCTGCTTGTTTTAAACTCCAAAATATATTATTGTTTTTTCTGTAAATAGTCAATTATCCTTTACAGGGATTTAAATAAACAGAAAAGAAAAAGGACTTTTATCCTAACACACAAAATTACTATTTGCAGTACCTTTTTTTCTTCTTTTTTTGGAGACAGGGTCTCACTCTGTCACCTAGGAGTAGTGCAGTGGTGTGCTCTTGGCTCACTGCAACCTCTGCCTCGTGGGCTTAGGAGATCTTCTCATTTCCGCCTCTCAAGTAGCTGCTAGGACTATAGGTGTGTGCCATCATGCCTGGTTAATTATTTTTATTTTTATTTTTATTTTTTAAAGAGAGATGAGGTCTTACTATATTTCCCAGGCTGCTCTCAAACTTCTGGGCTTAAGCAATCCTCCTGCCTTGGCTTCCCAAAGTGCTGGGATTATAGGTGTGATCCACTTCAGTACAGATGTCCAGCCTTCAGTACTTTTTATTCTTTATGTGCATTTCCATCTGTATTTTTATTATGTCTGAAGGTCTCCTTTAGCATTTCTCACAGTGTGTCTCTAGTGGTGATGAATTCTTTCAGCTTTTGTATGTCTAAAAATGTATTTATTTCGAGTTTCTATTTAAAAGTTGTTTTCACTGAGTATAAAATTCTTGATTTTTTTTTTTTTTTCCGAGATGGAGTCTCGCTCTTTCCCCCAGGCTGTAGTGCAGTGGCACCATCTCGGCTCACTGCAAGCTCCGCCTCCTGGGTTCACGCCATTGTCCTGCCTCAGCCTCCCGAGTAGCTGGGACTACAGGTGCCTGCCACCAAGCCTGGCTAATTTTTTGTATTTTTTTAGTAGAGACAGGGTTTCACTGTGTTAGCCAGGATGGTCTCGATCTCCTGACCTCGTGATCCGCCCACCTCAGCCTCCCAAAGTGCTGGGATTACAGGTGTGAGCCACCATACCTGGCCAATTTCAGTTTTTCTTGATGGCATTTTTTGAGTATTTGAGAAATGTTGTTCCACTATCTTCTAACTTGCATTGTTTCCCTTGAAAAATATGCTGTAATTCTTTCTGTGTTACTCTCTACTTAACGTGTCTTTTATTCTCTGGCTCCTTTTGAGATAGCCTCTTTATTACCGTTTAGAGAATTTCATCATGATGTGCTTTGGTGTAGTTGTCTTCATGTCTTTTGTGTTTGGAGATCATTGATTGTCTTGGATCCGTAAAGTTTCTGTTTTTATAAAATTTGATAAAAATTCAGCCATTATTTCTTCAAATATTTTTGTTTTATCCTTTATTTCTTTTGTAGATTTCAATAGAAATTATTCCATATCTCAGTGATTCCCTTTTCTAAATTTTTTGTCTTTTTCTGTTTTTCATTGCATAGTTTACTAGTTATATCTTCTGCAATGTCTAATCTGCCAATAATTCTATTTAGTGGGTTTTTAAAAATCTCCAAGTATAGCTATCATCTCTAGAAATATGATTTGGATTTCATGTTTATATCATATCTCTACTTAACTTGATCTTTCCTCTAGCTTTTGGAACATCTGGCATACAGTTATAATAACTGCCTTTATGACTTTGTCTTCCAATTCTAACTTCTGTTTAAGTTCTGGGACCATTTTGATTGACGAAGCTTTTATCCTCATATGAGTCATATTTTCCTGCTTCTTTGCATACCTGGTAATTTTTTATTGGATGCCAGAGATTAAGAATTTTGTCTTGTTGGGTACTGGATATTGTATTTCTCTAAGTCTTCTTGTGCTTTGTTCTTGGATGCAATTAAGTTATTGTGAAACCACTTGATTTGTTTAGATCTGGCTTTTCTGATTTGTTAAGCAGGTCCAGAGTAATGCCAAGTTTAAGCCTAATTATTTTCCATTTCTTAGGCAAGATCCTTTGAGTGTTCAACCCAATGCCTTCAGAATTTATCAGTTTTCCATTTCACCTGGTGGCCACAGGCACTTTTTCAGACTCTGTGCGAATGCCAGCTACTGTTTATGCTAATCTTTTTAAGAAGTTCTTTCTCCTGACACAGGGAATTTTCTCACATGCAATGTGTTGATCAGTACTCTTCAGAACATTTGAAAAGTACTGCCTGGAGATCTCTGGCATTCTCTCTCATGCAGCATTCTCCTCTGTTCTTCAAACTTTAGCAGACTTTGCGTCCCCAGATCCCTACCTGCATCACTTCAATTCAAGAAGACTTCTGGGCTCCCTCTGGGTTTTTCTTCCCTGACTAAAACCTGAAAATGCACCATAAGCAATAAACTAAGGCAAGCATAACACTCACCTCATTTGTTTCCCATTTCTTAAGGAAAACTATTCTTTATTGGCTTATATCCAATGTCTTGAAAACTATTGTTTGATATATTATTTCAAATGCTCCAGTTGTTTCTGTCAGGAAAATACAGTGCCTCTAATTCCATCTTGACAAGAAGTAGAAGTCTCAAGTTGAAGTCTATTAGATAGTGCATGCTAACTTCAGACACGTTTGCAAAGTTCTCTTGACTATTTCTAGGAATATCTAAGAGATGTCTTGCATGTGTCCTCCACTATTATCTGTACTTCCCCACCAGAGACCTAGTCTCACATGTAGCAGTCCTAATCAAAATCCCAAACAAATTTCAGTAGATATCAACCAGGTGATTCTACAATTTACACGGAAAGGCAAAGAGAAGAACCATAAGAACTTTGAACAAACAGAACAAAATTGGACAAACAAATCCTAACAATGACAATCCTGGTGAGGTTGCCAAGCAACTGGAACTCTCATTTACTGCTGGTGAAATGCAAAATTATACAGCCACTTTCAAAACCAGTTTGTCTGCTTCTTACAAATTTAAATAAATATGCATTTACCATATGACCTAGCAATTTCATTCTTGGGGATGGGATTAAAATGAAAACTTATTTTTATACCAGTATCATATGCCAACATTTATGGTAGCTGTATTCATAATCACCAAAAACTGGAACCAATCCATATGTTCTTCAACAGGGGAACAGGGGAACAGATGAACAACCTTCAGGTAATGGAATACTACTCAATGACAACAACAACAACAAACTGTTGATATATGCAATAGAATGGATGCATCTCAAATGCATTACGCCAAGTGAGAGTAACCAGACACTGAAAAGTAAATAAATTATTTCATTTGTGTGATATTCTGGAAGAACAAAACCTTAGGGATAAAAGGATTAGTAGTTGACAGTGATTAGGGCTTGGAGGAGACGTTGAAAACATGAGGGTATTTGGGGGGATGAAGACGCTATTTTGTTTCTTGGCTGTGGTGATGGTTTGTGACCCTACGTCTGCCAAAACTCACAAAACTATAAACCAAAAAGAGGGACCCTACTGTATATAAATTTAAAAATTGAATTTAAAAATCTATATGCTGAATATTGAAACACCCACCACTTTTTCACGACTCAGCTCCAAGAATGCAGGCAACTAGGCATATTCCCCAAGGCTGGAGACTGGAAAATTCTTCTCTTGAGATATAAAAAGACTGAGTGGAGGATGAGGGCAAGATTTGCATGTACTGACATTTGAGAAAATTCTCCTGAAACAGCTGGGCCACTACTATGAAACTCACATGAAGTCCCAGTAGATATGTCCTGCCTGTACACACATATTTCAAATAATGTCTTAGTATAACCTGGCATCCTATAAGTCATAGGCATTTGAGGAAATTTTTCAACACGAAAAACAAAAACCAATACAAACCCAAAAGGGAATAAAATTCAGTGAAAATGAGATGATGCATAAAGTTGAAAAAAATTTTGAAACCTGTATTTAATATTATTGAAGAGCTAAGAGAATATATTGACAATAAAAAAGACACAGCAATTAATAAATCCTGTTAATTAAACATAGGGTCGAAAAAATATATCAGAAGGTCTGGAAAAGAAATTGCAGAATATCTCCTAGAAACTGGAACTGAAGTAAAAGAGATAAAAAACAGGAAAGAAAAATTTTGGAAAGTTACATGATTAATTCAAAATCCTGCATTCAAATAATACATAAAACAGAAAAACAGAAGAAAACAGAGGAGAAAAGACTTAGCCAACAGAAAATACAAAGTATTTCTGTAACTGAAATTATGAATCCAGCAGAATCAATAAGAAAGGACCTAAGTGAAATGTGTCAGAATGAATTTTTAAAACACAAGAATAGTTAAATTTAAAAATAAATAAGATCCAAAAAGTCTGCAGACAGAAAAGCCTGGTTGCATTCAAAGAATGAAGAATCAGAATGACATTATACTTCTTATCTAAGACATCGGAAGCCAGAAGATGATGGAGCAGTACCTTCATGTATTCATGGATATGGATTCATATCCAGCTAACTTATCTAAAGTACAAAAGTGATTAAAGATGACATTTTTAGACATTCAAAGTCTCAAAAGTATTACTTGACAATCTCCATGCACTGTTTCTCAGGAAGTTACTAAATAATGTGATGTAGAAAAATAAGAGTCAAGAAAAACACCAACAGTAAATCTAAGATGTAGAGCTCCTCATACAGGGGTGAAACTAAAGGGATTCTCATTATGCCATCTCTGCAATAGGCCAAATCAAACCATCCAGATTGGAAGAAGAAGATAAAACAAATATGTCTCCATGGGGAATCAAATTGGAAATAATAGATTACCTGCTATGTTTTACCATGTGGAAAATGGTACCAAAAATAATATCACAGGTTTTATAGTTCTTTGACACGTTTGAGAAAAATTTGTGATGGAAACATTAATACTTATAAATAAAAATGAAGCAAATGTCAACTCCAAGGAAAACATACAGTTTCCATATTTAAAAAGAATGTAACCATAAAACAAGATTTTGCTCAGCGGCAAATAATACCTTCATAGCCATAAAAATGTAACACAGATTATTGATTTTATTTAAAAGGTACGTACATCCTTTATGTAAGTATACAGAAAGGATGAAGGAAGGAGGGCATGGAGGGCTGGGATGGTCTCATAAGAGTTGCAGATACTCTCCTTTCATGCCAGGTACACAACAATGTCTAAAATAGAAAAAAATCAAAGTGAAAGTAGTATTTAAAATTATATAGATGATCGTCAGAAGAAATAACTAAAAAAAAAATGAAGAGGTTGCTTCTGAGATGTCCAACTGACAGATTAGGGCAAGAGAGTGCTATTCTTTATTAGATGTTTTAACTAAAACAAAAACATCCACACATGCTTTACTTTGATAAAATTATAATTTTAAAATTTTAATTGCAATCGCCTATTGTGAGAATGTCAGAGTGGAAGACTGCAGAATAATATTTTTGGAGAAAAGGGAAGCTGTTTTACGTTTTTCACATCTGCCTAGGCACAGAGCTAGCCCTGATAGTTTCTAGGGAAGAAAAGAAGCACAGCATGATTCTTAAGTTTCAGACTTTCTTTTTCTTACAACATCGTTTTCTTTACAGGAAGCAAAGGTATAAGAACTCCTATGTTTTAAAGGTTTCATTTTAACTGTATTTTCTTTTTTGTGGTCTTTTTTAAATAGAATTATTTTTCTGCCAACATCAAAGTGCCAGTCACCTGGCACTTTAATGCCAGCGCAGTTCTCTACCCTAGACAGCTGATGACCAGCCTGTATAATAAGACTGGCCCTGACATTATGAAATTGACATAACTAAATGTCAACATAGATAGGAAAATGTGGAATCAGGTTTTAGTAACATCAGCCTTTAGACTGTCCAAGAAAAAAAATTCTGCTCTCTGAAAAAGTCTCAGAATGACATCTCTGAGGATGAAGTCCTATGCCAAGGTCCATGAGGCTTCAATGGTGAAATGCTTGGTAGTGGGTCATGTGGTGAATTTTACAGACTCCACAGAGACTTCTCAGAGAACTCCAGGGCTGGCTTAAAATACCTCACACCCCTGAGGGTGTGACTAATAAAATAAAAACATGCCTTTGAAGGTCTCCAAGTACCTTGGAGATAAATTAATTCTGACTTGTGTGACATTTGTTGGCTCAGACATCTATGAATTTCTCTTATTAGGTACTTTAAGAACACAGAAAATAAGGACATTATTAGGGTAGTTTATCACAAGTGAGTCAGGTGAAAAAAATTACATTAGATTTTACTTGTAAAAAGTATATAGGTAATTTTTTTAAAAAAACAGGCAATTAATCTATGCTTTTAAAATTCATTGTAATTTGTTATATACATGACCTCTTATTTTGTCCAAGTTTTTTTTTTCTAAATTTCAGCTTTCTTTTTTCTGGTCTTCTGAGTTTTTTTAAATTTTTTTCTCCCCAAAGCTATTTGGAAGATAGATATATTTATTTCTAGTCTTCAAGAAGTTGTCCTTCAAATTTTAACATGCTTAAATGTAAAACTCTTACATTAATCAATATCTTTATCTGCCTCCTGAGTAATATAAGGACTTAAGATGCTTAAACCCAACCACCCATCTCAAAGCTTACACACCCTTGTTATCTAGCCTTTTACTTTTTATTGTGTTTCTTTTATTTTCATATGCTATTTATGTGGGTGAACCTGCCACCCAGCCTAAGAAATGATATCCCCAACAATGCTATTTATGAACACCTTTCTTATTCCATCATATATGATTTAGTCTCATGCTCAAAGGTAATAACTACCTTGACTTTATTAATATTTTTTCATTGTTTTGCTGTTTTAAAAGTCATTTTCTCACATATATTTGTGTGCCTTAAAAAATTTACTATTGGGAGCGGTTCCAAGATGGCTGAATAGCAACAGCTCCAGTCGACAGCTCCCAGCGTGAATGACGCAGAAGATGGGTGATTTCTACATTTCCAACTAAGGTACCGGGTTCATCTCACTGGGGATTGTTGGACAGGGGGTGCAGGACAGTGGGTGCAGCGCACTGAGCGTGAGCTGAAGCAGGGCAAGGCATTGCCTCACCCATGAAGCACAAGGGGTCAGGGAATTCCCTTTCCTAGCCAAGGATAGGGGTGACAAACGGCACCTGGAAAATCGGGTCACTCCCACCCTAATACTGCACTTTTCTGATGGTCTTAGCAAACAGCACCCCAGGAGATTATATCCTGCGCCTGGCTCAGAGGATCCTACGCCCATGGAGCCTCGCTTATTGCTAGAACAGCAGTCTGAGATTGAACTGCAATGTGGCAGCAAGGCTGGGGGAGGGGTGACCGCCATTGCTGAGGCTTGAGTAGATAAACAAAGCAGCCAGGAAGCTCGAACTGGGTGGAGCCCACCACAGCTCAAGGAGGCCTGCCTGCCTCTAGACTCCACCTCTGGGGGCAGGGCATAGCCAAATAAAAGGTAGCAGAAACCTCTGCAGACTTAAATGTCCCTGTCTGACAGCTTGGAAGAGAGTAGAGGTTCTCCCAGCACAGAGCTTGAGATCTGAGAATGGACAGACTGCCTCCTCAAGTGGGTCCCTGACCCCCGAGTAGCCTAACTGGGAGGCACCCCCCAGTAGGGGCAAACTGACACCTCACACGGCCAGGTACCCCTCTGAGACAAAACTTCCAGAGGAACGATCAGGCAGCAACATTTGCTGTTCAGCAATATTCGCTGTTCTGCAGCCTCCGCTGCTGATACCCAGGCAAACAGGATCTGGAGTGGACCTCCAGCAAACTCCAACAGACCTGCAGCTGAGGGTCCTGACTGTTAGAAGGAAAACTAACAAACAGAAAGGACATCCACACCAAAAACCCATCTGTACATCACCATCATCAAAGACCAAAGGTAGATAAAACCATAAAGATGGGGAAAAAACGCAGCAGAAAAACTGAAAATTCTAAAAATCAGAGTGCCTCTCCTCCTCCAAAGGAACGCAGCTCCTCACCAGCAATGGAACAAAGCTGGACAGAGAATGACTTTGACGAGTTGAGACAAGAAGGCTTCAGAAGATCAAACTACTCCAAGCTAAAAGAGGAAGTTTGAACCAATGGCAAAGAAGTTAAAAACCTTGAAAAAAATTAGATGAATGGCTAACTAGAATAACCAATGCAGGGAAGTCCTTAAAGGACCTGATGGAGCTGAAAACCATTGCACGAGAACTACGTGACGAATGCAAAAGCCTCAGTAGCCAATGCGATCGACTGGAAGAAAGGGTATCAGTGATGGAAGACGAAATGAATAAAATGAAGCGAGAAGAGAAGTTTAGAGAAAAAAGAATAAAACGAAACGATCAAAGCCTCCAAGAAATATGGCACTATGTGAAAAGACCAAATCTAAGTCTGAATGGTGTACCTGAAAGTGACACGGAGAATGGAACCAAGTTGGAAAACACTCTGCAGGATATTACCGAGGAGAACTTCCCCAACCTAGCAAGGCAGGCCAACATTCAAATTCAGGAAATACAGAGAATGCCACAAAGATACTCCTCGAGAAGAGCAACTCCAAGACACATAATTGTCAGATTCACCAAAGTTGAAATGAAGGAAAAAATGTTAAGGGCAGCCAGAGAGAAAGGTCATGTTACCCACAAAGGGAAGCCCATCAGACTAACAGCGGATCTCTCGGCAGAAACTCTACAAGCCAGAAGAGAGTGGGGGCCAATATTCAACATTTTTAAAGAGAAGAATTTTCAACCCTGAATTTCATATCCAGCCAAACTAAGCTTCATAAGTGAAGGCGAAATAAAATACTTACAGACAAGCAAATGCTGAGAGATTTTGTCACCACCAGGCCTGCCATAAAAGAGCTCCAAAAGGAAGCACTAAACGTGGAAAGGAAAAACCGGTACCAGCCACTGCAAAAACATGCCAAATTGTAAAAACCATTGATGCTAGGAAGAAACTGCATCAACTAACAAGCAAAATAACCAGCTAACACCATAATGACAGGATCAAATTCACACATAAGAATATTAACCTTAAATGTAAATGGGCTAAATGCTCCAATTAAAAGACACAGACTGGCAAATTGGATAAAGAGTCAAGACCCATCAGTGTGCTGTATTCAGGAAACCCATCTCATGTGCAGAGACACACATAGGCTCAAAATAAAGGGATGGAGTAACATCTACCAAACAAATGGAAAACAAAAGGCAGGGGTTGCAATCCTAGTCTCTGATAAAACAGATTTAAATCAACAAAGATCAAAAGAGACAAAGAAGGCCATTACATAATGGTAAAGGGATCAATTCAACAAGAAGAGCTAACTATCTTAAATATATATGCACCCAATATAGGAGCACCCCGATTCATAAGCAAGTCCTTAGAGACCTACGAGGAGACTTAGACTCCCACACAATAATAATGGGAGACTTTAACACCCCACTGTCAGCATTAGACAGATCAACGAGACAGAAAGTTAACAAGGATATCCAGGAATCGAACTCAGCTCTGCACCAAGCGGACCTAACAGACATCTACAGAACTCTCCACCCCAAATCAACAGAATATACATTCTTCTCAGCAACACGATGCACTTATTCCAAAATTGACCACATAGTTGGAAGTAAAGCACACCTCAGCAAATGTAAAAGAATAGAAATTATAATAAACTGTCTCTCAGACCACAGTGCAATCAAACTAGAACTCAGGATTAAGAAACTCACTCAAAACCACTCAACTACATGGAAACTGAACAACCTGCTCCTGAATAACTACTGGGTACATAATGAAAGGAAGGCAGAAATAAAGATGTTCTTTGAAACCAGTGAGAACAAAGACACAACATACCAGAATCTCTGGGACACATTTAAAGCAGTGTGTAGAGGGAAATTTATAGCACTAAATGACCACAAGAGAAAGCAGGAAAGATCTAAAATTGACACCCTAACATCACAATTAAAAGAATTAGAGAAGCAATGGCAAACACATTCAAAAGCTAGCAGAAGGCAAGAAATAACTAAAATCAGAGCAGAACTGAAGGAGATAGAGAGACAAAAAACCCTTCAAAAAATCAATGAATCCAACAGCTGGTTTTCTCAAAAGATCAACAAAATTGATAGACCGCTAGCAAGACTAATAAAGAAGAAAAGGGAGAAGAGTCAAATAGACGTAATAAAAAATGATAAAGGGGATGTCACCACAGATCCCACAGAAATACAAACTACCATCAGAGAATACTATAAACACCTCTAAGCAAATAAACTAGAAAATCTAGAAGAAATGGATAAATTCCTGGACACATACACTCTCCCAAGACTAAACCAGGAAGAAGTTGAATCTCTGAATAGACCAACAACAGGCTCTGAAATTGAGGCAATAATTAATAGCTAACCAACCAAAAAAAGTCCAAGACCAGACGGATTCACAGCTGAATTCTACCAGAGGTACAAGGAGGAGCTGGGACCATTTCTTCTGAAACTATTCCAGTCAATAGAAAAAGAGGGAATCCTCCCTAACTCAATTTATGAGGCCAGCATCATCCTAATACCAAAGCCTGGCAGAGACACAACAAAAAAAATAGAATTTTAGACCAATATCCCTGATGAACACCGATGCAAAAATCCTCAATAAAATACTGGCAAACCGAATCCAGAGGCACATCAAAAAGCTTATCCAACACGATCAAGTGGGCTTCATCCTTGGGATGCAAGGCTGGTTCAACATATGCAAATCCATAAATGTAATCCAGCACATAAACAGAACCAACTACGAAAACCACATGACTATCTCAATAGATGCAGAAAAGGCCTCTGACAAAATTCAACAGCCCTTCATGCTAAAAACTCTCAATAAATTAGGTACTGATGGGACATATCTCAAAATAATAAGAGCTACTTATGACAAACCCACAGCCAGTATCATACTGAATGGGCAAAAACTGAAAGCATTCCCTTTGAAAACTGGCACAAGACAGGGATGCCCTCTTTCACCACTCCTATTCAACATAGTGTTGGAAGTTCTGGCCAGGGCAATCAGGAAGGAGAAAGAAATAACGGGTATTCAATGAGTAAAAGAGGAAGTCAAATTGTCACTGTTTGCAGATGACATGATTGTATATCTAGAAAACCCCATCATCTCAGTCAAAATCTCCTTAAGCTGATAAGCAACTTCAGCAAAGTCTCAGGATACAAAATCAATCTGCAAAAATCACAAGCATTCTTACACAACAAGAATAGACAAACAGAGAGCCAAATCATGAGTGAACTCCCATTCATAATTGCTTCAAAGAGAATAAAACACCTAGGAATCCAACTTACAAGGGATGTGAAGGACCTCTTCAAGGAGAACTACAAACCACTGCTCAATGAAATAAAAGAGGATACAAACAAATGGAAGAACATTCCATGCTCATGGATAGGAAGAATCAATATTGTGAAAATGGCCATACTGCCCAGGGTAATTTATAGATTCAATGCCATCCCCCATCAAGCTACCAATGACTTTCTTCACAGAATTGGAAAAAACTACTTTAAAGTTCATATGGAACCAAAAAAGAGCCCGCATCACAAAGTCAATCCTAAGCCAAAAGAACAAAGCTGGAGGCATCACGCTACCTGACTTCAAACTATACTACAAGGCTGCAGTAACCAAAACAGCATGGTACTGGTACCAAAACAGAGATATAGACCAATGGAACAGAACAGAGCCCTCAGAAATAATACCACACATCTACAACCATCTGATCTTTGACAAACCTGAGAAAAACAAGCAATGGGGAAAGGATTCCCTATTTAATAAATGGTGCTGGGAAAACTGGCTAGTCATATGTAGAAAGCTGAAACTGGATCCCTTCCTTACACCTTATACAAAATTAATTGAAGTTGGATTAAAGACTTAAATGTTAGACCTAAAACCATAAAAACCCTAGAAGAAAACCTAGGCAATACCATTCAGGACACAGGCATGGGCAAGGACTTCATGTGTAAAACACCAAAAGCAATGGCAACAAAAGCGAAAATTGACAAATGGGATCTAATTAAACTAAAAAGCTTCTGCACAGCAGAAGAAACTATCATCAGAGTGAACAGGCAACCTACAGAATGGGAGGAAATTTTTGCAATCTACTCATCTGACAAAGGGCTAATATCCAGAATCTACAAAGAACTCAAACAAATTTACAAGAAAAAAACAAACAACCCCATCAACAAGTGAGCGAAGGATATGAACAGACACTTCTCAAAAGAAGACATTTATGCAGCCAAAAGACACATGAAAAAATGCTCATCATCACTGGCCATCAGAGAAATGCAAATCAAAACCACAATGAGATACCATCTCACACCAGTTAGAATGGCGATCATTAAAAAGTCAGGAAACAACAGTTGCTGGAGAGGATGTGGAGAAATAGGAACACTTTTACATTGTTGGTGGGACTGTAAACTAGTTCAACCATTGTGGAAGTCGGTGTGGTGATTCCTCAGGGATCTAGAACTAGAAATACCATTTGACCCAGCCATCCCATTACTGGGTATATACCCAAAGGATTATAAATCATGCTGCTATAAAGACACATGCACACGTATGTTTACTGCGGCACTATTCACAATAACAAAGACCTGTAACCAACCCAAATGTCCAACAATGATAGACTGGGTTAAGAATATGTGGCACATATACACCATGGAATACGATGCAGCCATAAAAAATGATGAGTTCATGTCCTTTGTAGGGACATGGATGAATCTGGAAACCATCATTCTCAGCAAACTATCACAAGGACAAAAAACCAAACATCACATGTTCTCACTCATAGGTGGGAATTGAACAATGAGAACACTTGGACACAGGAAGGGGAACATCACACACAGGGGCCTGTTGTGGGGTGGGGGGAGGGGGGAGGGATAGCATTAGGAGATATACCTAATGTAAATGACAAGTTAATGGGTGCAGCACACAAACATGGCACATGTATACCTATATAATAAATCTGCTTGTTGTGCACATGTACCCTAGAACTTAAAGTATAAAAAGAAAAAAGAAAAAAATGTATTATTTAGATTTGTGTGTTTTTAGACTTTATAAAAAGTTTCCTAGGTAGTCCTCTGGAATGAAGATATTTTCATTTGATCTTATGTAATTCAGAGTCATCCTCATTTTTATGCTCCAGATTATTTTTTACTGCTGTATAGTATTTCATTGTATGACCATTTTGTAATTTATTTATCTAATGTCCTGGCAATGAGCATTTGATTCAGGGCAGATGTGGAGATGGGCATTCAGCTACCCCTTCAAGAGAGAACTTGTTTTGAGGAGCCAAGTTAGCTGACATCCTTTAGTGGCTGCAGGATTCCTACAGAGGTCATGGTCTCTCCCAGCTACCCCCAACCAACAGCTGAGCACCACAAGGGCACTTGAGTCAGGCTCTTTCTGTCCACAGCAGGTCTCCTCTGGGGTCCCCATCAGACTGGTAGAGACTTTCTGTGAGCTGCACTGCAGTCTGAGGATCTTCTTACCCACTATTTTCTTCCTCTCTCTTTCATAGGTATCAGACCTGCATCACAGTCTGAAGTCACTCTCTGTCTACTCCTGAGCCCCTCCCTTGTATCCTTCATGAACATTTTCCCCATAAATCCCTTACAATTCTAATTCAGTCATAGTGTCTGCTGCCCAGAGGACCCAAATAAACAGGGTTAGATGTTTTGCTATCACAACACTACTACTGTGAACATTCTGGTGGGCAAAAATAATGCCTATGTACAAGAGTGGAATTGCTGAGCTGCAATGAGAGTAAGTTCAACTTTTCAAAATGCTAAATTGTCTTTCAGAGTTTTTTACCAAGTTGCATAGCCATCAGCAATGTGTAAGAGATTCCACTAAGATGCTACAACACTTGGTGGTGTCAGGTTTTTTAATATTTGCCACATGGGCATGGTGGCTCACACCTGTAATCCTAGCACTTTGGGAGGCCACGATGAGAGGTTCACTTGAGCCCAGGCATTCTAGACCAGGCTGGGCAACATAGGGAGACCCTGTGACTACAAAAAATAAAAAAATAAAAAATTAGCTGGGTGTGGTGACGTGTGCCTGTGGTCCCAGCTACTCTCGAGGCTGAGGTGGGAGGATCGCTTGAGCCCAGGAGGTTGCGGCTGCAATGAGCTATGATTTTGCAAGTACATTCCAGCCTTGGTGGTGAAGCAAGACCCTGTCTCAAAAAAAATGTAAATATAAACATTTGCCAATTAATTAGTATAAAATGATATTGTAATCTTGACTCACATTTCTTATTTACTGAGCTTGAGCGTATCTTTTTGTCTATTAACCATATGTGTTTATTTTACTATGAAATGTCTATTCCTGTTCAGATACATACATACACACACACACACACACACACACACACACACACACACAATCTTTTGGTCATGTGTATTGCAAATAACCTCTCATTTTATAGCTAATTATTTCATTTCACTTAAGATGCCAGTTGATAAAATATAAGTTATTAATTCTAATGCGGTTGAATTTAGTCTTATAAAATATTATTAGTACTTTGTCTAAGCCACCTTTTCATACCGACATATGTTCATCTATATTCTTCAAATATATTTTTAATGTTTTTCTTAGAAAATGAAAACTTGTTTAGGAAAGGATTCATTTTAATCTTTTTTTTTCCAAACAAAATAGATGATTTCTTGACTGAAATATCAAGGGGTTGCCATTGTCCAAGTCATAACAGCCAAGTTCATGTGTGCAAAGGCAATAGCAACTATGCTACGACTTCCATCTGGTAGCTATTGTAAGTTAACATCGGTTGTAAAAAATGTTTGTGTTAACCCTGTCTTTTATTTTCTGTATTTTGATGCTTTGATATCTGGAGCCTCGCTGACCCAGGTGGGAGCGATTACCTAATCCCAGGATTAGGTAATTCCTAGAGATAGTAAACAACTTACTTCATTTACTTACTTTGTTTGAGTTACAAGCTCTTTTCAATGGAAGCCATTCTCCTCATCTGCTGGTGTTGCCATAACTAAATAACAATAAAACTTATCTTTCAAAACAATATCTTGAATCTAGAGATGATAATTGTTAAAAAAAATTTGGTGCCTTAGAATAATCTACAGAATATTAAAAGGATTTTAAAATTTTACATCAATTAGCAAAACAGTTCAACAATTAATATCTTCCTAGTATTGTTCATATCTGATTTGAATATCAAGGTTAAACTGCCCTCACAGAAGGAATTTGGGAGCACTGTCTTCCCTCCGCCCCCACCTCATGTATCTGGGAGAGTTAATAAAAGACTGGAATGATTTGCTCCTTAGAAGTTTGGTAGAGCTCACCTGTAAAATTGGTTCTGAAAACATTTTTAGCTATTGCTTTATTTAATACTCAGGTACAATAAGTTATATTTTCTAGGAATTTTTCTGCTTCATCTAAGTTTTCAAAACATATTAGAGAAAATGTTATTGACAGCATTCTCTCTTCTATCTTTGCTGCATTTGTATTTATGTCTTTTTCATTAATAATATTTGTTATTTTTTGTCTTCTCTCTTTTTCTTTAACATTCTTGGGAGATTTGTCTATCTTTACATTATTTTCAGTTAATCTATGTTTGCCTTTTTTGATCTTCTTCACTGTATCTTTCTCGTTTTCATTGATTTCTGCTCTTATTTTTATTATGCCATCTTTTATCTTATTGTCTAACTTTTAAAATTGGATATTGCATGGTTTCAACCTTCTCTTTTTCTAATATACATTTTCTGCATATAAATTTCCCTTGGAGGGAAACTTGTGTATTCCACAAGTTTCGCTATACAATATTTTTTATTATTTAGTTTTTAGCATTTTAAACTTTCATTTTGATTTATCTTTGACGTATTATCTAATTTCCAAATTCCTTTAAATTTTTAAACTTTACTGTTTTATTGTCTACATTTTGATTTACTTGGGTTGTGGCCAGAGAATGTGGTCTAAGTGATAACCGTTTCTTGAAATTTTTCAAGATTTGCTTTATATCCTAGTACATAATTAATTTGTAAATGTACATTGGAGAATAACTTATAGTCTTTAATTGTAATTCATATTGCCCATTAGTTAAGCTTGTTAATTGTTTCATTCAAATTTTCTATATGTGCTGTTATTCTTGACCTATAAATAATGAGAAAGTTATGTTGAAATTTCTCACCCTGAGGTTGTATATGGCGATTTATTCTTGTGGGTCTACTAATTTTTTTCATATATTTTTGGTCTGTTATACCAGGTGTATATATAGCTGTCAAATAATATACTCTGTCTCAAACAATACACTGTTTTTTTAAAATTCCCAACCACTGCCAACCCATCCCCCAGCTTAGATTCAATTTTTATTCAGTCTTTTAACTCAATATTGTCTACTGTCAACCTCACAAATCAGATATCATTTTATATTAGTACTATCAATATACATTAGATCTTATATTTATCATTTTGTTTATATGCCATTTTTTCTTATAGCTCATATCTTCTTTTGGAGATTTTTCTCCTTCCACTTGAAAAACACTTTTTGGAAATTCCGTAAGCGAGAATACATCGGCGGTAAATCCTTTCAGTTTTATCATATAGAAAATATCTTCTTCATGTTTGTAAAAGATAGTTTTGCTACGGATGCAATTCTTGGGTTCTTTTGTGTTTTTTTGTTTGTTTGTTTTCTTTTGTTGTGTTGTGTTTTTGAGACAGAGCCTCATTCTGTCACCCAGGATGGAGTGCAGTGGCATGATCGCAGCTCGGGTTCAAGCAATTTTCCTGCCTCAGCCTCCTGAGTAGCTGGAATCTCAAGGGCGCACCACCACGCCCAGCTAATTTTTGTATTATTAGTAGAAATAGGGGTCTCACCATGTTGGCCAGGCTAGTCTCGAACTCCTGGCCTCAAGTGATCTGCCCACTTCGGCCTCCCAAATTGTTGGGGTTACAGGCGTGAGCCAACAAACCGGCATTATTCTTGTTTTATATTTCCATCTATACTTTGAAGATTTTAATATTCTACTCTATTTAGGCTCCATCACTGCTGTTGACAACTCAGCTTTCAATCTAATCATGATTTCTTCTTGGGTAAATTGCCTTTTCTCCCTATCTTTGGCTGCTCTTAACTACTTCTTTGTATTTTCAGTGTTCTATAGTTTCACTGAGACAATTCCAATTATGGATTTTTTGTATTTACCTAGATAGACATTTGTTGTTCTTTTGAATTGGAGAGATGTATTTTTCAACAATCCAGAAAAATTCTCAGGCATTTTAATCTCTCTCTTTTATATTTTGATCTGTTTCTCTAATCTGGAGTCCTCATAATTCTCTCTTTGGCTATGTTTATTTAGCTCTTCAGCCATACCATTAAGTTTTCCATTTAAATCATTTTTTTTAATTTCTAGAAGTTAAAGTTGATCTTTGTCCAATTTGCCTTACTCTTTTAAAAACTTCTATTTTAAAAAATATATTAAACCTAATTGTTTTATTTATTGCCTTCTATACTTCTTCGTGGGTCTAGTTCTGTGTTTGCTATCTCTACTAACTCTCATTAATATTGGCTTGTCTTTGTATGTTCAGGTTTTTGTTGTTGTTGTTATTTGTTTTTTGTTTGTTTTTTTAAGGGCTTACAATTGTAGGAACTCTCTTTTATGGGAGTAGGTAGGCTGGATGGAGGGTGCATTGCTCTAGGAAGAATTTGTCTTTACTTCTGAGGTCACATAAGGCAATGTCTAACCAGGGCCTCATTTATCTTGGGATTGCCTACATGACACAAATAGTGCACATACAAAGCCTAAAACCCCTTGTTATGGCTGGTGACCTTGAAATATTGGGGGAGATTCTTTTTTTTCCACACCCACCCAAAATGGAAGCTAAGAGAGTTTTCTCTGCTGAGTCTTCTGGACTTATTTTCTTCTTATTCAACCTTTTTCTTAGATATTAGCATGTCCTAACGCTCTTTTAGGAAAAGCTCTAAGAATGAGACTCAATAAATTGTTCTCAGACATTGCAGCAGTTTCAGCAAGCCATACACACCTGGTTTTCTCACTTTATCCCTGATCCCAAGAATTTTCTTGACTCTCCAATTATACGACTTTTTATAAAACATATTTCTGGACGTGGTGGCTCATCCTGTAATCCCAGCACTTTGGGAGGCCGAGGCGGGCGGATCACTTGAGGTCAGGATTTCAAGACCAGCCTGGCCAACATGATGAAACCCTGTCTCTACTAAAAATTCGAAAATTAGCTAGGCATGGTGGTAGGTGCCTGTAATCCCAGGTACTCGAGAGGCTGAGGCAGAAGAATCGCTCCAACCTGGGAGGCAGAGGTTACAGTGAGCTGAGATCACGCCACTGCACTGCAGCCTGGGCGATAGAGTAAGACTCCATCTCAAAAAAAAAAAAAAAAGAAAAGAAAGAAAGAAAAGAAAAAAAACCGTTTTTCTCCTGGTAGTTTTTGATGACTTGTTGTAGGATTTTGACATATCTAGTCCTACATATTACTGTACATATTTTTGACATGTAATTAGAGAGTTTTACACATATGCTCCTGTAGTAGAGTGGGCAATTAAATTCAAATACCATAAACTGGTCACATTCTTCTAGCTTGAATATAATCAGCATTCATATTAATTTTTTAAGTGACTTAGGTTTAAGCTTACCATCCTAAGTCTGGCCTCATTGCAGAGTTGAGCCAGCCCTCTCCAGCACCATTCTCAATCTGCAGGGGAGAGTCTCTGGTCTAGCTTGGATGATGTCAGGTGTGCATCCTCACAATCAGCCAGGTCCTGGGACTGTCCTCCAGTGTGGGTGTCACAGTTTGGCTTCTGCGGATGCTGAGATCGTGTTTGGGAGCAGGGTGTTTATAAGAAATCAACACCTGCAGAAGGGAGGTGGAAGAAGCAGGACTGGGTGACGAGAGAAGTTGAACTGCCATGCAGACCAGACAAGGACTCAGTCAACCCTCAGAGTTGTCCCCACGTGGGTCTTTGTGCCCTGAATGATCTGCCACTAGATGCAGGCCACCATGGGAAGGGCATGCCCTGAGAGAGCGGATGCTCCACAGCTGAGGCAGCCCCTGAAGGAGCTGAGAGCACTCCCAGCAGCTGTGGCAACAAGTCCCCCTGAGTGAGACCAAGATGCTCATTCCTGGGCCCTCCACATGCACCTCGTAGCACTGGCCTCAGAGTGTTGTTAGGAAGAAAAAAAATGGGTTAGAAAATGTGAGATATGTTCCATAAAAAGGACTCAGTAAATGCTGTCTTCTGATGACATTGATGTTAGTTTCACGTGATTTCACCAGAGGACTGATGTTTGTGAGCACTTTTTTTTTTTTAAGACAGGCTGGAGTGCAGTGGTGCAATCTCAGCTCACTGCCACCCCCACTTCCCAGGTTCAAGCAATTCTCGTGCCTCAGGCTCCCAAGCAGCTGGGACTACAGGCACCAGCCACCACAGCTGGCTAATTTTGGTACTTTTAGTAGAGATAGGGTTTCATCATGGTGGCCAGGCTGGTCTTGACCTCCAGACCTCAAGTGATCTGCCCATCTTGGCCTCCCAAAATGCTGGGATTATAGGTGTGAGCCACCATACCTGGCCAGGAAGACAGATGTTGGGTATAGATAAGCCATATGATGTGGCTCACCCAGGCCTTGCACCCCATTGGCACGGGCCATCCTCTGCTCAGTCACTTCAGCATCTGGGGCAGGATACCATATATGCACTCGCATTTGGAGGATGGATGTGGTCTACACATTTTGTAAGTATACATTGCCCATTTGAAAGTCTGGCTCATTATTCCTCAGCTATTGCAATGAAGCAATTTTCTGCTTTCGCAGCACCAATAATAACTATGTTGGCAAGCCTGTAGTTCTGATATCCAACGTAGCAGAAGAAAAGTCTTAGCTCTTAAAGAGAGACCAATTTGCCTTCTGTATGTTCTCCTTAGACCTCCAGCAGATTGGATGGTGCACACCCACATTGAGGGCAGATCTTCCCAACTTAGCCCACTCAGACTCATGCATTAATCTCTGGAAAAGTCCTCACAGACAACCAAAATAATACCTACTAGGTATTTCTTAACCCAGTCAAGTTGACACCTAAATTAAGTCCACATGTTCACCCTTTATCGAGTTGGCACCCATATGCATCTCCTTAAACCACAATTTCCAAGTGAACACAAAAACAAGTTAATAGTTCTGCCTAATATGATGCAACTATCCTTCATACTGTTGAAAACACACTAATCCCTTCTGCAGAATATGGCTTTCATGATTTCAATATTATGGATTTTAATCTTTTAGGAGTGTGATTTTAGACATTAAAGATTTTAGTTGTTAGGGGTTTTTAGACTTTAGGGATTTGATCTTTAGGGATTTTGCTCTTTTGGGATTTCAACATTCAGGATTATGGCATTTGGGATTGTGTCTTTTGGAATTTGATGTTTCAGGATCATGATCAGCACTGGTCTATGCAAGAAACAAGGCCAGGCTGGGCTGTGCAGGGGACAAGACGCTGGCAGGTCTGAGACTGGTCTAGGCTAAACACAAGGATGGGGACTACTACTGAATGGGGCATATCTGAGGCCCAGTTGTGAGTAAAGACCCATGGCAACTTCCCTGGGCAAGGTGCAGTGAGAGTTGTAACTTCCCCAGAGTCAGAAGGCCAGGTCTGAAGCAAGCTCCAGGAGAGGCTTAAGTCAGTTGAAAGCTTGAAGCAATTAGTGCTTCAGCTATGCAGTTCAGGCTTCCCCAGTCAGCTCTGTTCCTAGGGCTTGTCCTTTGGGGTCTTAAAGGAGCTAGGCCTTTTAAAGTAGGATCTGATCCCCAGTAAAGAGAAATGCATCCATTTTATCTGGAAGCCTTTAGTGCCTGGGTCATATGGCAATTTCAACACAAGAAGACTAGAGGAAAGGATGCACTAAATCCATTACAAGCTGTGTCAATACCCTCTGGTATGTCTCACCAGGTTCTTTTTCCTCTAGGGCCAAACTTTCTAGGATTATACCAAAGATATCTATAACTAAGCATTGACAGGTCATCAGTGTCAACTTGTAAGCCTCAGATGGCGACTTGATGGAGAATGTCACTGAGCAATGTCACTCGTTGTATGTTGTGAGAGTGGAAGAGAATTCCAATTGTAATTCACTCAATGAATATGTACTGAGTTCTAGGGACCATGCTAGACTTGGGAGCTACAAATTTAAATAAGATTCAATCCCTGCCTGGGGGAACCAAAAGGGAAGAGGTGAGATTTTGTAATCACATAACAGAAAGCAAAAGGGATGGAAAGTCATGATGACAATGGGAAGTGAAAGGATTGTGTGTGGCCTCCCATCTCCCATGCCTTCCCACATTCCGCCTCTTCCCCTCACACAAAAACACAGAGCATCAGAAAGAGTCCCTCATGCCTCTCTTGAAACTACTTAGGTAGAAAATAAGTTGGATACACAACAAGAATGAAACTCAGTGGCTTTCTGTACAGCAAAAGACCTGTCATACTCCAATTGACCCAGGGAGACAAGACTAGGAAGGGGAGAGCCATGAAGCTAGGATCCTGCTGTGGCAGAACAAAAATGGAATTCCTGGGGGCTTACAACACTCAGAGCAGGAAATAGGATGCCTCATCAGGAAATGGCAGTGGGCTTAAGTTGGCCATGAACTTATTGTCAAGGAGTCTGGACCATATTTGGAGGATAATAGAGAGCTGTTAGGGATTAACAGCTTTTAAATATCAATGAGACAGGAGTGCAGTGTATTAATTCAAGAAGAAAGATTGAAAAGATGGAGACTAAACACACCCCGTGAATTAGTCCATGGCTCCACCCAGAGTGGCTGACTCTGACCCCCAGAACTACAGCTACTCAAAGACCCTCCCAATCCAGTGATTCTCCCGGCCACTGCCAGGCCAAGGTGGCCGTCCCAAACTCCTGAGGGGCTTCTTGGCTGGCTTTCTGGGAGGAGCCCCTCTGAGGTCACCTAAGGCCCCCTGAGTTCTATCTTCTTTAAAGAAGCCTGCCTCTGCTGGGTACCCTCTGTTCCCTGGTACACCAAACCTGGAAACTGAAGATTCTCTTTCCCTAGCTTGTCCCTTCCTCACTGGTCTCAAAATAAACTCATGGACCAAATTCACCCTTGAAGGATCTACTAGTGTCTCTGTAGGGAAGAGGGAATTTAAAAAATAGTGAGATGGAGTAGTTATGAGCTCAGGGAACCCCACAGTGTCCTCACAGTCAAGACACCTGACTCCCATTCTTAATATCTAGGAACTTCAGAAAAAGCTCCCAAGTTTCCAAGAATTCATATTTCAAGCCTCCCTTTTCCTCCAATTCCGGATGTAGTGGGAAATCATCTTCTGTTCCCACAGCCCTAGTTTCAGAAACCCCTAATCTAGCTCTGGCCCTGCCTATGTGGCCCGCTTTTGGCTCTAGTGGGGTTTCTACCCTCTCATTCCCCTCTCACATTTGTATTTTTCTTCTATTTCCCACAACCCCAACTAAACTTCTTCCCAACAAAAAGTAGTTTCTATGTCACAGGCAGTTCCCAAAACACCCTGTAGGTGACTCCAGTATGCCACCAGTAATAAGAGGCTTACTTGATCGTTTGACCAAGAAGTCTTCACCTCAGGAAATTTCAAATAAATATCAAGGTTTTCTTGCTTTTTTGCTTTGCTGTATTTTAAGATCATGGAACAAATCTGAATTCTGAGACCAGCCTCTTACAAAAGCAAACCGTCATGGACGGGCAAAAGACCTTGAAAAACCTGCAAGGGTCTTTAGAAAGAAGAATGAAGATGTGACAACTTAAAATGATGGTGTTATTTTTTCTGCTTTGGGTCAGCATACTACCAGTAAGCTCTTAAAGCGTGTTTATTGCCTAGCGGGGTAATGCTCTTATAACGTTTCAATGTGCAGCACCACATTGTACCCAAAGGAATAGGATTAGCTGTGGATAAAGATGCTGAAAATTCTTTATCATTTGCAGAAGGAAGAATTTTCTTTTAGTTACAATTCTGGAAGTAGAGCAAACTTATTTTCAATGGCTTCTTCAATTTAAATGAGATTATGCGTTTCTGAGCAGTTGAATAAAACAGGGAACCAGTGTCAAGCCACAGCACCTTAAAGTGGAGAAAAGTCTAAATTATTCAATAAGGGTTTTACCTTTCATTTCTTGGATTTGGATAACTCCACTGAACTCACTGGGACATTCTATGTCCTACATTAGAATTTTTAAAATATATTTAAAAAGACATGGTTACTGAAATATCCACCTGATAAATTATTCTCATTTATAAGTATAGTAGACATATATCTTAGACCTCTCTGGGACAAATCCATTTTAAATTTATTTTATTCTTTCCTATAAAGAATGCATGTTCAATGTTTAACCAAACTTGATTCCATATTATTCAATTTAGAGATTAGAAAACATCTATCACTGGACCACCTGTTTTAAGTTTATAAAATAAGGGCGCCATGAGCTCTCATGAGCTCTAATGTAGTGATATTCCCCTACATTTATAGTACTCAAGAATCTCAGCTAATTTAGCTTAGACTTACAGAAATCACTGGGATGTAAAAGCATTTGTAAGGCAATGTAATTTATCCTTCTCTTTCAGGTAGACAGTCACACCTGAATCATCCCAGACTAATGAGAATTCATTCTGTTTCTAAAGACATTCAGAAAATTATAGCAACAAGGCTCTTCCATTGCACCTTTCCTTTCTGAATACGTGGTCATCATGTTCTATTAATAGATGAGAAAGAAAGTCAAGTTCTAGACCTGGTCTTCCCATATTTGTAGTAAAGACTGTTTGCCCTGTAGCTAGCTGGTGATAGGGTTTTAGGACCCACAGCCTATTTACTTTTTTCTAAACCATTCTGAAAGTCACCAAAATGACTATATATCCTATTAACAAATTTGTCTCACCATAAAAGACCTTGCTGTGTCCATTTGCTGTAATTTCTCTAGCTGACTTCTTCCTCTATAGCCTCAAGGACGCCCTTTGCTGCTGTATCACTCATGGGCTCTCTGGAACTCTCCATACCCAGTAAATAAGCTTCCTAGTAACATTCGCTTAGTCACTGAACACTTGCTCCATGCCTTCGTTAACTGAAATCCACCTCTGTACTCTGAAGGCTGCCTTCCCCACAGCCCTAGCCATGGGAGACTGTGCACGGAGACCCCAGCGCTGTTCTGGGGTCCAAAGGTAGAGGTGGCATTGTTTCTCTGCCTTCATGTAAAAATACCCACCTTTTAATGCTCATGCCATCCTACTCTTCCTAGGACACTTACTCCTTCTTCTTGAGGTTCATTTCTGAGGTCTTAACACTTTATTTATTACCTCTGGCTCCCATTCCTCCTCTCTCCCAAGCTTGCCATATTGTTTGTTGTTAATGTGGATGGCCATCCAGCACCTCATCGCCAATGACATCCACCTCTATCCCTTTTCAGCCATCTATTAGCATGGCCAAATCATGGATCTGTGGGTCACATTTGTGCCTCTGAAGTCTTCAGCTCAAATTTTTTACTCTCTGACCTAACTTGCTCTTCTAGGTCGTTTGTGACCTCGCATTATAATCTAAAGTAATTCCTCGCCAGCTTTCTCAATTTTTTTGCACCCAGGACTTTTGCAGTGACTGTTTGGGAACTCCAACCCTGGACCTATAACAATATATTTTCTCCAGTCTCGTACCCAGATAAATGAGCTTCTGGAACTGCAGTTTGGAACCATTTCAAACCCACTATCTTCAATTCCAGCCGTGCCCTCTATCTTACCACCAGGAGGTCACTTATTATTGGCCACTCCCCAGTCATTTCAGAACAACTGTATTCTCTCCACATCTTCCCACCACCCTACTCTTTCATTCCTTCCACTTCAGTAGACCCACTGGTCTCTTGCTACTCGGCGAAAATTGAATCTATCTGATACGACTTTCCTCAAATTTTTTCCTTCCCTTTATAAATTATAGCTTCTCTTACACCCATCCTTGCCTTGTGTCCTCTAATCTCAGGCAGTGAGCTATAGTCCATAGCCATTATCCCCACCTGTGTTCCTGACCTTATCCTTTATGTCAATTTCAGGGCCCTGAACCCTCAGCCATCTTCAGTTTACTTTTTTTTCTCCAGAGGACAAAGTCTATATTTCCTATCATGACTTATTCCAATATCACTTTTTTTCACTCTTAAGCACTCCTCTATGCTCTAGAACTGCATGAACCAATTTGGTATCCACTAACCATGTGTGGCTTTTTAATTTAAATTTATAAAAATTAAATAAAATTAAAATTCAGTTACTCAGTTGTACTACTCACTTCGAATTTTTTGAAATATATTTTTAATTATTATGGGTACATAATAGTTGTATATATTTATGGGATACCTGTGACATTTTGATACAGGCATACAATGTGTAATAATCACATCAGAGTAATTAGGGTATCCATCACCATGATTTCTTTGTGTAAGGAACATTCTAATTTTACTCTTTTAGTTTTTTTTTTTTTAAGTAAAAAATTATTGTTGACTGTAGTTCCCTGTTGTGCTACCAAATACTAGACCTTATTCACTCTAACTATATTTTTGCACTAATTTACCGTCCCACTTTGCCCCTCCCTCTCTGCTACCCTTTCTAGCCTCTGGTAACCACCATTCTATGTTCATGAATTCAATCGTTTCAATTTTTAGTTTGCGCATATGAGTGAGAACATACAATATTTGTCTTTCTGTGCCTGGCTTATTTCACTTAACATAACTTCCTCCAGGACAATCTGTACTAATCCGTTCTCATACTGCTACAAAGAACTGTCTGACACTATAATTGACTCATAGTTCTACATGGCTGGGGAGGCCTCAGGAAACTTATAATCATGGTTGAAGGGGAAGCAGGCGCATCTTACATGGCGGCAGGCGAGAGAGACCATGAGAGTGCAGTAAAAACTACCATTTATAAAACCATCAGATCTCATGAGAACTTATTTACTATCATGAGAACATCATGAAAGGAAATGCCCCCATAATCTACACTTCCCACCAGGTCTATACAACACCTGGGGATTACAATTCAAGATGAGATTTGGGTGGGGACACAAAGCCAAACCATATCACCATCCATGTTGTTATGAGAGGATCTCATTTTTTTTGTAGCTGAATAATATTCCATTGTGTATATGTGTCACATTTTATTCATTTAGCCATTTTTTTCCCTCTTTTTGTGTGAGACAGGGTCTCTTATATTCTGTCACCCAGGCTGGAATGCAGTGGCATGAACATGGCTCACTGCAGCCTTGACCTTCTGAACTCAAGCAGCCCTCCCATCTCAGTCTCCAGAGTAACTGGGACTACAAGTGCGTAACACCACAGCTGGCTAAATTTTTTAATTTTTTGTGAAGATGGGGTCTTTCCATGTTGCCCAGGCTGATCTCGGACTTCTGGGCTCAAGCCACGCTCTGCTTTGGCCTCCCAAATTGTTGGGATTATAGACGCGAGCCTCTTCACTCAGCCAATTTACCATTTTTTAAAGTGCCCATGGCCATATGTGGTAAGTGTCTATTGTGCTAGATACACAGACATAAAACATTTCTATCACTGAGGAAAGTTCTTGTGGCCAGCAGCACTGCTCCCCTTACTGAAAATCTTGCACCTGCTGAAAGGGCCAACATTTCTTTTGTCTTTAGATCATTGCACCTCGAGATGTAATGCCTGTCCCTAGATCATAGCATTCAATCTGGCCTCCTAGATGTGTCATTATGTGGGAATCCACTTCCTGAAACAACTTTTGGTATTGTTGCAAACAAACATTGAATTCCTTCACATCAATATTTATCTTCATGTGGTAAATAATGTGCATTTCAAGCGGCAATAGGTGTACTGTTAAGATACCCTTGTATTTTTTTCTCCAATAAAGGACTAGGAAGATGCACTGACAGGAGATAAAACATTCTACCTTCAAGGAGGGCCTTTTGATCCCATCATCCCAGTTTTTCCAACTCTCCATATAACCAAAAATTAAATGGTCATCGTAGGTAAAGCAGTCACCTTACCTTCAAACTTATTACAGATTCTCCTTAGAATATATTTCTTTCAATTATTTAAAATAATTTACAACATACTTCCTAATTATCATTGTTGAAATATTTTAGCATATCCAGATAATGAAATTGTCATGCAACAGAGAGAATACTTGGATATTCAATGGCAATATAACTGTAGGAAAAGTTCAACAGATGTTGCAATGAGAAAGTAAAAAAGTGAATTTTTTTTCAATTCTCAATATCCCCTTAGATGAGGTCTTTGCTGTGTGGTTTGATTATTTCATTTAAGGTGAATTCTTAGAAGATCAGGAATAGCAACACTGAGATATAAGGCACATTTCAAACCCAGATTCAAGGTTGCGGTCATTGCCGATCATTTTGAACACACTCTGTAAATATCAGCACTGAAGTAGGAGATGGGAGACTCCAGTTCTGCCCTCAGCTTGCTGTGACCAGGCAGTTAACATTATTCAGCTATTGGGCCTCAGTCTCACTATGTGTGAAGCAATAGAATTGCAGCAGATTCTCTTCAAGCATCCTGTGCATTCTCAAAGCAATGATGTTGCTGGGTTGCAGGTGGGGAAGGGATTCTTTGTTTTTTCTCTTTTTTTTTTTTTTTTTTTTTTGAGATGGAGTCTAGCTCTGTTGCCCAGGCTGGAGTGTAGTGGCGCGATCTGTGCTCACTGCAATCTCTGCCCCCTGGGTTCATGCCATTCTCCTGCCTCAGCCTACCGAGCAGCTGGGACTACAGGCACCCGCCACCACACCCGGCTAATTTTTTTGTATTTTTAGTAGAGACGGGGTTTCACCGTGTTCTCCAGGATGGTCTCAATCTCCACATGCAATCAATACTTTCTTAATTTTATGTAAGGAGCAAAGTAAACCCAACAATGAGTTCTTCACCCTTCAAGATAGCCGCCACTTAATTCTTTGTGCCTGGAAATTCTCAGGTCTTCATCACTTGCAATTGGAGAAATACGTATGAGTGCAATGTATCTACAAGAAAAATTGGTAGAGATGGTAAGTGAAGGGTGCAGGAAGTGTAGATTGCAGAAGAAGAGCAGTCACAGGCTAGTGCGACTTCACTAAGACAAATGGGCACCACCTAATGTCTTCAAATAAGTGATGTTTCCTTTTATCAGCACATGCTTTTCTTCCTTCACCTTGGTTTGTCATTTGTACAAACTGTTGTATTCTGGCACCTTTCCAGCATAAAATACTCTTAAAAGATCACAAATATACAAACATTATTTGTAAATGCAATTTCAAGAATATTTAGTTGTTTTAATGCCTCTTCCAAGAGTACATGCAGAAGCTCAGATATAATCAAAAGTTGCATTTTGGATGTTTGAAGCAAGAAGGGTAGCTGTGAAATTCTGCTTTGGTTTACTTTTTTTTTCAGTATTATGGTGATAAATGAATGGAGAAAAGGACACACTCCAAGGTGGAGAAAAGAGTATTTTTCTTCTGCAATATGAAACTTCTAATTATTTTAAATGTGTGACTTGGTCAACTTAGAACCAGGTCATCTCGAAGTAAAATAAAAAGAAATGAAAATTGATGATGCAATGGTTCAGTGCCTAAAAATTTAAAGTTATTACAAGTAGAGTATAAAAACCTTTCTGATCTAAGTAGTTGAAACTTCTGCGGTGTGTGTGTTCATGTGTTCAGTTGAAATATCATTGTGCAGATTATTTTCTTTGAAGATAAAAATAAAGGTTAATTTTAGTGTGCTTTATAGATAGGTGCATTCTTTAAAGAGCTAGACATTAATTTAAGGAATAACTATACACAAACTACACCCATCAACACCATAAACTTCAATTTTCTCTTCTCCAAATAAAAATAACCTGTTTTGCTTTAAAATGATTCTGAGTTAACACCCTAAAGCAAATCTAGCTTTCTAAGCAAATTGGTGAATCCATACATTTAGGTGGGCCCCTATATTTTGCTAGCCTCTGAGAAGTCCAAGACCCAAAGAGGAAACGATGACATTTCTACCTTTCTAAGTTATCACGTGTACATAGATATCATAAAGCAAAATGTATAAACTACTAGATATCTGTTAATACTGCATTGATTCAGATAAATTATGTGCATACTGTATCACTGTTCAAAAGAATAAGATGATCTGGTAGGGATAAATATATTATTAAATTTAAAAATGTGCAACTGTATACTAATATTCTCCTTGGTAAATATACCAATAAATTACTATGATATAGTATATATACATGTATATGCATACGTGTGTATGTGTGTTTATGATGTAAAACTGATGCTAAGAGCTATCACTGGAGGTGAGAATAAGAAGGGAAAGTCTCATTTCCTATGTATTTTTATGCTGTACTTTTTTCTATGTCCATGTATTACTTTTGTTTATCAGAATATGAAATGTTTTTAAATAAACTCCATCAGGACTTTTGTAGACAGACATGGCAGCCTGACCTATAGGACTCATTCTTTCCCTCCCCCACTTTCCCACTGAGGCAAGATGATTCTACAGGAGAATAAACTCCATGACTCTGCTGTAAGCCAGGGCACGATGGCAGCACATACACGAGGACTGGGAAGTTCTCCGGAAGATGTGTGTGTGTGTGTGTGTGTGTGTGTGTGTGTGTGTGTAAGCAGAAAGGGGCATGGCAAGAAGTTAATGATGAACCTACCTGCCAATTCACCATTGTCTTGCTCTGGAGGGAGAGCCTGACAATAAAGCCAGTGCAATGAACTGAATGTCTGTGTCGTCCTAAAATTCGTATATTGAAATTCTGACCCCAATGTGATGGTATTAGGAGGTGAGGCATTTGGGAGGTGAATAGGTTATGATGGTGGAGCCCTCATGAATGGCATTAGTGCCCTTATAAAAGGGACCCCAAAGAGCTCTCTCGTTCTCTACCTGCCATGTGAGAATACAATGAGAACTCAGCAGTTTGCAACAGGAAGAGAGCCTTCATCAGCACCCAACCATGCTGGTACCCTGACCTCAGACATCTATCCTCCAGGACTATGAGAAATACATTTATTTTATTAAAGCCACCCAGTCTATGGTACTTTGTTATGGCAACCCACACTAAGACAGCCAGCCATAAAGCATTCCTCCCTTTCCTTTCCACAACCTCATTAATGAGGGATAGGACAAGCCCAGAAAAGGTAAAGTCAAGTCCTGAGCCTCAGTCTCAGGTTGGAACTCAGAGAAAAAGTTTCAACTCAAAGCGTAGTTTACAAAATGTTAGTTTATCAAACAAAATATGGTGAGGAGTTCTATGTATTCACAAGATATGCACGTAGAGCAGGAAAAACTACCGACGTTACTACTCAATATGAAGAAGGTTTCCATCTGAACTGATTTTGGAAGGCCAGGGATCATGTGTGAGCAAAAGTGAAATTCCTGAGCTGTATTCTCTTTTTTTTAATCCCTAAGATAACAATAACAGTGTTAATATACCATAACAAAAGCAGATCATTTACATCTTTGCTCACCCTGCTGCCTGGATCTGAAAGGGGGAACCCAGGGCAGCCTGGGAATTCAGAGAAGGAAAGGGTTAAGGGGCTCAGGGAAGTACTGTTTACTATCCAGTACCCAGGTATTTAAATATTTTCACATCAGACGCGGCCAGACTTCTGCATGCCAGCTGACTCTCAAATCTATGAGTGGGCATTCTGCAGTTGGAGCTCACAAAATTTTCCCATGACCTGCTTGTACCTAGTCTGTTACATTTAACTCATAGAAAATAATCTCATTCTGGCTATGGATTTCCCCTCTCCAAGTGCTTCTGCTACAGTCACCATCCATGTGCTTATACTAAATGTTTTTTGTAATCGTATTTCACTCAATATTCCTTCAACCCAAGGAACTCACTTTATATTAAAAATAAATGTGACAGTGGGCTCACTGTTCTAAGATTTATGAATCTTACCATGTTTCCCAAACACCTTATACAGTGCTGGATGGTCCACTGAAAACTCACTTATGCATCTGCTGAAAGATAACACCCAGTGATATTGGGGGCAGTCCTACATGATGGTGCCAACTCCCTGAAGATTAAATAGGAGCATCTCGGAATCAAAGACGTGACGTGGGAGTGGCTTCTTTTATGATTGTATCTAATTATTCACTTGAAAACATTTTGCTCCCCATTCCCACATATTTGACCTCTGCTGTGTTAAGCACCTCATTTCCCAATGCAGGGCTACTTCTACCAAAGACACAACAATGGTTTCACTGAACTAAATGTTGAGTTGGCCACTTGACGCCACTTTGATGTTCTCATGTTACTGAACTGACAGACAAAGAAGAGGTTTACTGCTCTAGCTTGGGTGATGGACCTAGATTATCAAGCAGAAATGGAGTCACTGGGGCATATCAAAGATAGGAAGGAGTATTTATAATTCAGAGAATTCCCTGGGGTGTCTCCTAGAATCTCTATGTCCAATAGAAAAGATGAATGGAAAACCATACAACTCAACACAGGCAAAACCAGGAAGGACATGGGCACTTAGGGAGAAGATGTGGGTCAGTCTACTAGACATAGAACTCTTACCACTGAGTTGCTGACTGACAGCAAATTGATCCATACAATTGGTAGCGAACAAAGGAAATTATAAATACCGACTGTGTTTTTATGACCTGTTGCAGGATGGAGGACTATCATAATAGCTGCACATATTTTTCTCCTTGCTTTTTACAAATATATTTGTATGTATTAACCAATTTTGTATTTTCTCTTCTCTGTTCTTCATTCTGTTTTTGTGAGGTTGTGGTTAACTGTAATTTAATTTGGGTTATAGGATAGCAAGATAGGTTTATGATTGAACTAGAGAAAAGAATGATCATCAGGGATGGATACAGCTTTTGATGGGATGTGGGTCTTTTCTTTGGGAAGAGGGGAAATGTGTTCTATTTGTATGAGGCAGAGTTGCAAAATGTTTGGTGGGAATACATTGTTGCCAATGTGGGCATCTGGAAGATTTCCTAAACATACAAACTTGTTTATGAATACTGAGTAGTCGAAAGTTTAGACTGTGAGAGATAACTGGTTTGGCTGTCTTAACTCCTAGTTCATTCCTTTTTTCTATGTGAAGATATTAGAAAGCTAAAAACTTTATTTCCCAGACTCTTGCTGCTAGGATTCTACATGTAAACTTGGTTCTGCCAATTAGATGCATTTTGCGTGAGCTTTTTTAAAGGCAGAAGGGAGGAATGCACCATCTCTCTGCAACTGTATGGACCCACAAGAAAGCTCTAATGGGTAAGAACGTTTGCAGTGGGCAAACTTTATAATCCACTGTCTTGTCACTGGTTCCATGGATATGGGTGCTGGCCCCAGTTGTGGTAGCAGTAGCAGCAGCAACTGCCTAATCCTGGAGTCACATCAACAATGGTTAAAATTGAAGTCAAAGTTCCAACAGAATAAAACCTGTCTTCTACATGTATAACTATTTTATTGACAACTTACTTCTATATTGAATCCTTTCATGTTTGGAAAACCTAGAGCACTTTCTACTTCCTAGATTAAAGCCCAGCTGATACATGTACATGAAACACTTGTACATGTACTCACTGTAACACTGTAATAACTTCAAAAGAACAATTACTTACCTGCCTAGCAATAGGGGAATGGCTGAATACATTATGGTACATTCGTACTATGGGATGCCACAGTTCAAACAAGTAAAGTAAAACTATGCATACTGACATGAAAAACACTCCAAAGCGTATTGGTCAGTTTTTAAGAAAGGATGTTATATAATCATTTAACCCACACTAAACTATTTACTAAAAATATCGCATATACCTATACAATTGGGTATATAGGCCATGTATCATCATATATTTGCAAAGATATATAACAAATTTATAACAGTAATGCCTTCTTTGGAAAGCACAGGCATTGCAGGCGGTGATAAAAGACTTTAGGTGTATGTAGAAGGATTAAACTTTTACAATTAGAATATATTTCTGTATTACTTGATGATTAAAAAGAAATACGTACTTTAGTAAGAATTTATTATGGTTTTGAAGAGCAAAGCAATAATATACATTTTAAAATAAAAGTGTATAATATTTTTTAAAAATAACCTGGAGCTACTTTAGGAAAATCTAGGAAGAGATTGGAGAAAGAGGGATATAAAACATGTTAACTCTTTTTATTTTCTTGAGATGGAGTCTTGCTCTGTCACCCAGGCTGAAATGCAATGGTGCGATGTCAGCTCACTGCAACCTCCACCTCCCGGGTTCAACCGATTATCCTGCCTCAGCCTCCTGAATAGCTAGGATTATAGGTGCACACCACCACACCTGACTAATTTTTGTATTTTTAATAGAAACAGGGTTTCACCATGTTGGACAGGCTGGTCTCGAACTCCTCCCTTCATGATCCTCCCTCTTCAGCCTCCCAAACTTTTTAGCTTCTTTGGGAAGGAGTGGGAGACAGCATGAGGTGAGTAAGTAGATATTATTTTGTTCTTTAGAATGGCAGAGAAATGTGAATTCAAATATATTGTTAATGTAAAGATAACCCGGAAAAGAATAGAAATTGGACATGTAACTTTCAAATCACTAGAAAGTATCAAAGGAAACTTTGATAAGACAGCAAAGGAGCAAAAGAAGCTAGAATACTGCATTTCATCTGCTTTTAAGAAAAACAAAAAGAAGTTAGAATACATAGCAAAGAGATAATTTTCCAGGAAAATGTAGACTCAAGAGCACAGCAGATTTGCATAGCATAATAACCAAGAAAGAAACCAAAAATGTTAAAAAATCATGAGGAAAAGAAAAGAAAGACAACAGACCCTCATGGTTTAGGAGCAATGTCTCTCTATTCATCAAAGGTTTAATTAAAGCCTATGTTAGCTGTGCAATTATAGAAAACAGAAAAATTGGAATGTTCTCCAGTTAATTTTATGAGGTTACCACTACCTTAAAGTTAAAAATTAACAAGAACGTAATAGATGTGAACAAATAAAGACAAATATTGTTTATAAACATAATTGTAAAAATCCTACTAAAACATTATCACATTAAACCGAATGCTCTGTAAACCCCAAAGATGAATGACTTCCAAGAATTCATGAATGAGTCAACTTTAAGAAATCTATGTATTTAATCAATCAACCGGGTTAAGTAAGAAAAGTCATATAAATGTCTTGATAATTGCCACAATGATATTTGATCAAATTCAATATCCAATTCATAGGGAAAAAAATTATTAGCAAGCTAAGGAATAAAAGGATACTTTTGTACTCTGATAAAGATTATCTACTAAAAATAAATAGTAAATATCAGAGCTAACAGGAAACCACGACTGGCATTCCTACTGGAGCCCAGATTAAGACAAGGATAACAGCTTTTAAAACTAATTGCCATTATCTGATCATTATACATTATTATGTACCAAAACATGACTATGTATCCCATAAATATGTACAATTCTTATCAATTACAAACTAGATTTTAAAAAACTATGTATTACATTATTCTGGAATTACTAGAAATAAGAAAAGAAATAAGGTACAAACTTGCAAAATGAAGAGATAAAACTAAAATTATTTGCAGATATATAATTTAGTGCTAAGAAATACAAGAGCAAGAACTAAAAATATAGCAGAACTAATGAAAGGTCAGAAGTAGGCTGAGTGCCAAAGGTACAAAATAAACCTATCAGTGTCAATTGGTTTTTCATGTGACAGCAAAAACAAGCCTCAAATGGAAAAAAGACCCATTTGCAACAATAAAAATATTATAAAATACCTGAGAGGGAAATGTACAATTCCTGTATGGAAGAAACAACACTGGAGTGTATCTTTTAAAATCTTGAATAGAGATATATATTAGATATTCCTGGAAGGGAAAATTTAATCTTGAAAACATTAAATGTTCTCTCCAATTTAATCTTAAAATCATTAAACTCTCTCTCAAATTAGTCTATAAATTAACTTTCAACACTTAATTGCTTCCTGCTTTAAAAATTATTTTTGAAGCAATCACATACAGAAAAATTGAATAATCAATAACCTGGATTTTTTCATTATTTGAGGGTCAATTGCTTTCCTGTTTCCCCATCATCTAAACTTTTAATGTATATTTCTTCAGAGAAGGATGGTCTACATACTGGCAGTACAGTTATTATGATTGAGAAATTAACATGGATATATTACTACCATCTAATCATCAAACCCAATATTCAAGTTTCACCAATTGTCTCAATAATATTTTATAGCTGCTGGGTGTGGTGGCTCATGCCTGTAACCCCAGCACTTTGGGAGGCTGAGGCAGGGAGATCGCTGGAGCCCAGGAGTTTGAGACCAGCCTGGGCAATGTGGCAAAACCCCGTCTCTGCAAAACAAACAAAAATTAGCCAGGTGTGATGGTGCATTCCTGTAGTCCCAGCTACTCGAGAGGCTGAAGCAGGAGGATCACTTGAGCCCAGGAGGTAGAGGCTGCAGTGAGCTGAGATCGCACCACTGCACTCCAGCCTGGGCAGCAGAGTGAGACCCTGACTCAAAAAACAAAATTATAGCAAAAACATTCAGCTCAGAATGCATGGCATTTCGTTATAGTATCTCCTTATTCTCCTTCAGTCTTTAACAGTTCCTTAGTTTTCCCATGACTTCATGATCTTGATCCTTTTGAAGACTATTGGCCAGTTGTTTTGTAGAGTGTTCCTTACACTGGGCTTATCTGATGCTTCCTTAGGACTGAATTTAAGTAACGCATCTTTGGTAGGAATATCGTAGACCTGATGTCATGTTCTGACTTTCTCCACTGGCGCATCCCCGCTTTGTGGAAACTCTCCATGCCCTACTCAAGCTTTGACATGCAATACCAAGCAATAGCTATGCAATGGTTCCCTCTTCCCCTTATTTGGGGTCTGACACTCCACTCCAGACTTCCCCTCCATGTAAACACTTCCTTAGCCTGCTCTGTCTCTGATGTGCCCTGGCAGGAGTCCATAAATGTAATGCAATCTCAACCATAACTCCAAACAAAATGTTTTCAGAACTGTAAAAAAAAATGCTAAAAATTCTACTTGAAGAACAACTTGAGATCTACCAAAATATGTTTGAAAAAATATTGAAAAGACCTACTTTACCATATATTGCACCATACTGTAAAACCACAGAAATTAAAACAGTTTGCATCTGACTCAGGAATTGACAAATCCGTGAAAAAAAAAAAACAGAGCATAAAGAAGCAGATTGAGGAAGATCATCATATTTGTAGTCAGCAAAGAAATAATAAGTTAGCTAAATATTATTTTACTAACTTATTTAATTAAGTGATTTGGAGAAAAGCATTAATAAGCATTCTATATTATAATTCACACAAGTTTTAAGTGTAAAAAACTAAAATTATAAAGTAATATTGATTCATAATATTAAAATTCTGGGCTGGGAAATACCTTGATGGATATAGCAAAAGGAAAATGAAAAGATCAATAAATTAGAATATCTATAAATATTCGGTATAGTAATAAAACAAAGATAGTTCCAGTTCACCACAATTTTTCATATGTAAAATGAAGGCTCTGGAAAGATGATTTTGAAGATCATTTCAAGCTCTAAAATGATACTCTCCATATTTTATGCATAGGATTGTATTTATATTGTATCCATATCTGTGTCAGATCTTTCATATAATGTAAGTTAAAAAAAGGTAAAATCCACAATTAGTTTTATACCAACCTAATATTTGAAAGCAAGATTTCTATTTCATTTCTTTCACGTGCCTTTTACATAGTTATTCAAGCTGTGGTCATTGTTGTGGGTTGAACTGTGTCCTCCAAAAAGCTTAGTTGAAGTCCTAAGTCCACTACTGAAGTGTTTTGGGTTTTGAATTATTTTTTCAGATTTTGAAATATTTGCATATACATAATAATATATTTTGAGGATGAAACCCAAGTCTAAACAAAAAAACTCATTTATGTTTCATGTACACCTTATACACATAGCCTGAAGGTAATTTCATGCAATATTTTAAATAATTTTGTGCATGAAACAAAAATATGTGTACAAAGCAAAGCTGTCACTATCTCAGTCACCCAATGTGGACAATCTGTGGTTGTTTGACATCACTATCATCCTGATTGTTAATTTATATGCCACAGAAAAGCAATCATTTTCTTACACTTCTTCACACGTAACAGTGAAAAACATGGCATACCATCAATGCAGTAAAAAAAAAAAAATGTGCTCAAGGTTGCTAAGCAGCAGAGTAGCATCATCAGAATATCTGCATCAGGCAACAATAAATAGCAACAGGCTTTTAGTCTCCACCTATAATACTGTGTTGTGATTAAAATGTTACCGTACACTGTATTTTTTAAGTAAAACAAAAACATCAGGAGAAGTTGAGGGACCAGGAAGTGGGTCTTCTAGGGATGAGGAGGCATTCTACTGTGGCTTTTTTAAATGTTCCCTCCATAGTCATCTGCCTCCTTAACAAGGGTTTTTTTCTTGGCAATTGCTCTTTGATCTTATAAACTGCTGTGATTTCTTGTCCTGTTATGAATACATGCTGCTCTAGTCCTTCAACAAGCCCATTATACATTTTCACCATGTCGTCTATAGGCACTTTTTTTTCAATGTTATCATCATCATCTTCATCATCCCTATTATCACTATCACCCTGATTCAAAACCATTTTGTCTATTTTACCATTGTTCAATAAATGAACACCTGAAGCCTCATTATGGATGTTAAAATATTCTTCAATATCCACTTCTCCCAGCTTACTAACGGTCTCTGAAGGTATAGTTTTTGTATCTGTAAGGAGGTCATACCGTCATTTTTCTTCCTCGCTTAACATAAATAATTTATGCTTATCATCATCACTTAACATAGTTGCAGGACAGAGGTTGTTCCAGGTATGCAAACTGTGTCTTTAGTCATTGTGTTCCAAGTATGGGCAACTACATACATGGCATCCTTCATCCTAAGCTTCTTTTGAAAGCCTTCTATCATCCACGCCTCTGTTCAGTGCTGCTAGCATGCTTCTCAAGAAGGTGTTTTTACTTTTATTTCTCATTGATCTAAGAATACCCTGGTCACATGACTGAATTAATAAAGTAACATTTGGGGTAAAGTACATGGCATAAACATTATTTTTATGAGAATTTCAGCTGAAGGATGAGCAGAACAGTTGTCAAGAAATAACAAAATCTTTCAGTCACCATCTGGTCTAGCTTCCCTGCAGTGAGCATGTATCACTGGCACAAAATGTTGGTGAAACCAATCAGAAAAGATGTTCCTGGTGACCCATGCCTTTTGTTAGCTTAATAGGCTGGTAAGAAAGTCACTAATTCATGGCTTGAAAGGAGCAAGGTTGCAAGCATTCCTCTATTACAGCAAATTTACAATTATGTGTGCTTGCTGCATTAGCACATTCCAGCACAGTTATTCTGTCCTTGGCACCCTTAATTCTGTAAGGGCTGTTTAATTGCCTGTAGTATCTTTCTGGGGTAATAACACAAAAACAGTGATGTTTCATTAGCATTATAGACTTGTTCTGGCATCAGATTTTCATCAATGATGACTCTGGGAAATTCATCAATGAATTTCTCTGTTGCTTTGTGACCAGCAGATGCTCCGTCACCACAAATCTTTAGAAATTTAATGCTGTGTCTTTTCTTAAATTTCTGCTGCCAGCCTGTTGAATATTTATAATTCCCTTCAATTTTCAGTTCATCATGATAGATCTTTGCTTGTTTTATGATCAGCAAACCATTAAGAGGTGTGTATTCACTGCGATGCTGATGGATCCTCCCTTTCAATACACAATCAAAATCTTCACTTTTAGTTTTATGCAGTGTTTTTCTACTTTTCATTAACGTCCATTCATCACTTTCAGCACAGAACTGCAATCATTTATCTTTCTGTTTCCTCAGGTCATTTATGGTCATCTTTTTTCCCTTGGGAGCCCTGAATAAAATGTGTGTCATGTGCCTGCATTTTAACTGCAACTCGTCACATGAGGTCTAGTGTGCAATGTAATTTTCCACTTGTGGTGTCACGTCAGCACTCAAAAAGTTTCAAATTTTGGAGCACTTTGGATTTTGATTTTTCAGATTAGGGATATTCAATCTGTACTGTGAATATGACCTTTTTTGGAAATATAGTCTTTGCAGATGTAATCAAGTGAAGAGGAGTTTTTACTAAATCATGGTGGGCTGTACATCAATGACTGCCGTCCTTCTAAGAAGAGAAAGATCGGAAGCTACAAAGGCACAGGGAGAAGCCTATGTGAAGATGGAGGCAGAAATTGGAGTGATAAAGCCACGAGTCAAGGATTGCTGGGAGCTATCAGAAGCTGAGAAGAGGGGCAACGAAGGATTCTTCCCTGGAGCTTTCAGAAGGAGCGTAGTCCTGATGACACCTTAATTTCAGACTTCTAGCCTCCAGAACTATAAGACTAAACATTCTGGTTGTTTTAAGCCACATGGTTTTTGGTACTTTGTTACGGCAGCTCTGGGAAACTAATACCGTCACCCAGGTAGTGTTACTTCATTTCTATAGGTAGTCAGACAGAAAACCATGACTTAGAATGCTTATGTTTACCCATTAATGTTTTGAGTGATGAAACTTAACAATTGCCTATTCCCAAGTACATTCTCTGCAATTATCAGATATGAAAAGTATTGGCTCCCCTCCTTTTTATTAGAAATAAGACTCATCGGACTTGTAGCACCACTATTTTCCAACTGCTTCCCTCGTCCTTTAGAAAGCATCTCACTCAGCACCTGTAATCAGGACTCCATCTCAAACTCAGTAAAAGCCAGTCCCAGCCTAATGCCAGCATCTTCTGTTTCCTCCAGGTTCAATTGCTTTCCTGGATATGTGACCCTGAAGTGTTTTTCTCACTTTACCAGGTGAAAGTGCTACCTGTGGGATATGTTATAACTTCCGAGGTTTGCTGTGTTTGCATATACTCATTTGAATTATAACCTGCTTTAAAGGAAGCTGTAATATTTTTAGATGCAATCCCTAAAGCCAAGAAAGAATTGGTATTTGTGTTCAGGAGATTATATATTCATACGCTTTTTATAAGTCTGACATCATGTCATTAGATCTATCTTTTCTCTAATTCTTTTTCTATGTGCTATTATTTTAAATGCAGGTCTATTTTATTATTTCTTTTTATTCCCTATTCCACTTGCCAGTGATTCTTCTAAAAATACATCACATTTTACTACAATTTTCCACAAGAGAAAGAATATTACTTTACCCCACAATGGATTAACTCCCAGACAATTGGATTACCGTTAATTTTATGTCATTGTTAGTGAAGTAAAACTCTTATTATTGAACTTTATTCACTATATATTATGGTAAAGTAGCTACTAACAAAGGTATTTTAAATGAGTATTTATATCCAGAGATTTATTATAATTACCTAACCCTAGAAAAAAGAACAAGAAGAGTTTCACTCACAAATTGCAAAATGACAGTCCATGAGCTGAAGAGAACTTACCAATGTGTTTGTTAGGCATGCAGAATGGTTTTATTTTTATTTATTAATTTATTTATTTTAGACAGAGTCTCCCTCTTTTGCCCAGGCTGGAGTGCAGCAGTGTGATTTCAGCTCACTGCAACCTTCATCCTTTGGGTTCAAGTGATTCTCCTGCCTCAGCCTCCTGAGTAGCTGGGACTACAGGTGCTTGCCACCATGCCTCGCTATTTTTTGTGTTTTTAGTAGAGATGGGGTTTCCCCACCTTGGCCAGGCTGACCTCGAACTCCTGACCTCAAGTGATCAACTCACCTTGGCCTCCCAAAGTGCTGGGATTATAGGTGTGAGCCACAGTGCCCAGCCACAGAATGGTTTTAAGACAGAGTATGAAATAGTTTCAATATTTAAAAGTTAGGAGATTTTACCAAAACAAACTATTATTTCTGTCTTTTGGGAAAAATTCAGAAAAGACAATTCTGGATCCACATTCCTGCATGGTAGCAGTTGACTAGAGCTGGGTAGGAGCAGCACCCTTTGGAATGAGGCCTGTGCTCTCCCATTCACCACAGTCCCCGCCATTTGCTACTGTCTGGCCCAGCATACCTCATCTACTTATGTTACCTGTCTCACTCCTACAGGCATTGGAGTTGGAGACCATTAGTATAGTGGACTATAAAGTCATTTCATTTTACTTCTCTCTCTGTAAAGCATCTTCATGTATTTTTGCTTAGTCCATTACAATGCTTTTAAAATATCAAGGAGGGGAAAGAAAAGATAGAGACAGAATGCAATTGAGAGACAAGGAGAGAGTACAGATTGCAGACTCTTCTTAGAAACCGTCTTAATGCATTGGGTGGCAGTACCCCAGAGGGAGAGACTGATGGAAGCACAATTCTCCAGCCTCCTCCCAACTGAGAGGTCAAGTAATTTGCCTCAGGTAACACAGCTAGCTGCATAGTCCTGCTTTTGATCAAATGTACGGGCTTATATTTTCTGCAGTGTGATGGACTAGGGAAACTAAACCACCCTCCTACTGAAAACAATCACAATTGTTCAGTAAGATAATGAGTATAGTAGTAATAGCAACTAATAGTTATGTAGCAGTTATTTTGGGCTAGGTACACAACTCTTAAAATCTATGGGATTCATACAGGTAAAGAAATCGAGGCATAGGGCATTCAAGCAATACAACACCATGGCGGAATTATGGGTTTGAGTTTGCAGTTAGACTTAGGAGACCCAAATAGCCTTTAATCAAATATTCCATTTACTTAGAATTATAGAAGAATCCCAGGCAGCAGATACATCAGGTGCAGCATCTTTGTCTCATTGACTGATCCTGCATGAGGCCAACTACACAATTCTCCCACCCGCTTACCTACATGGGGCTGCCAGAGACAACTGGCAAGGTGTGTAGGTCACCTTGACACACAGAAGCCACAGCCTCCATATTTCACCAATCTTTTAAACCCCTCTAGTTATGAGGATTCACGTGCTGTATGCCAGCTAACACCTCCCATGATGCAAGTGTTGACTGTCATACAACAAACAAGTAGACACTACCTTCCCTGTTCATCTGAGCTCCACTGTTTTCCGCAGGCCTTCATCAACCCAAGCCTGATATAACTCTTTACTCACAGGTAATTTGTCCAAATGCCAAGGTGCCAAACCCTGGCCACTGTTGCTTCCATTTTGCAGGCCGTGCAAGGTCAAGGACTAAGAGACCAAACCTGGAACCTACCTAAGGTAACAAGAGAGACTAATAGGAGCCCTTACAGGAAGCCAGGACCCTAGAGAGATACACAGTCAGGGTAAAGGTGAAGTAGAAATAAACTTGCCCTGCAGAAGGGAACAGAAAAGAAACCTGGTTGTATCAATCTTGCTTCTGAGTAAAAGGAGAAAAAATTTCTTCTTCTAATTCCTAACTGCAAGCCCACTAATAAAGGTTGGTGGCTCTCATTGACACTGCTGGACAGCAATAGTAAGTGCATCAGGATGCCTGTGACTCAAGGTAGTGTCCTAACATAATTGTATTGTGCAGGAGAAAGGTAAAGATAATGACTAATTTTATCTTATTTATTTATTTATTTATTTACTGAGACAAGGTCCCGCTGTATCGCCGGAGTGCAGTGACGCGATCTCTGCTCACTGCAACATCTGTCTCCCAAGGCTCAAGCAATTCTCCTGACTCAGCCTCCCAAGTAGCTGGGATTACAGGCACATGCCACTACACCTGGCTAATTTTTGTATTTTTAGTAGAGATGGGGTTTCACCGTGTTGGCCAGGCTGGTCTCAAACTCCTGACCTCAGGTAATCTGCCTGCCTCAGCCTCCCAAAGTGCTGGGATTACAGGCGTGAGCCATGGTGCTTGGCTGATAATGACTAATTTTAGACTTTATTAAGTATAGTATATTTCTAGAGTAACCATAATAAGTAGAACATTTTATTTCCACAGTAGTAATGCAAAGGAAGGCAAGAGAGAAAAAGGAAAAACCAAGAGTTCTTACAAATAGAAAACACAAAACAAGATGGCAGGTATAAGCCCAAATATATCAAAAGTTATAATAAAAGTGTACTGCACTCTACACTTAGACACAAAGATTATTGGGCTAGATTAACAAAAATCCAGTGACATTATATGTGTAAGAACATTATAAAAAGGAGTCACTAAAATTTTTTAAAAGGGAAATTGTATACCAGGCAAATAACCAAAGAAAAACTGGTATTCATTTCTTTCTTTCTCCTTCCCTTTCCTTCCTCTCTTCTGGTACTTCCGTGTCTTTAAGGAAGTTGCCCCACTGAGGTTGGAGGGGGGAAAATCAAATGTGGTAAAATTTGGGGATCTGGGTGAAGGAGATATTAGAGCATTTGTATTCCTTATAAAACTTTTTTGTAAGCTTAAAATTATACTATTCTAAAATAGAGCTGGGGGGGGGAAGTGGATATAATTACCACATTCATATAAAAAAGAAAAAAGTGTTTAACGTAGAAAACATTACTAGAGTTTTATAAAGTCCCTTACTAAATATGCGGAAGAAATGATTAAATTCAGCATAACAGAACCTCAAAATAAAGAGAAAATTGATAGAACTGTAAGTATAAGTTGACAGATCCACCCTTGTAGTGACACATTTTAAATCTCTGTCTGTCATTTATGGATCTGGCAAAGAAAAAACCCAGAAATGATAAAATATTAAAGCAATACAATTAACAAGCTTGATTTAATGAACATAAAGTATTGCCAGCATTAATTGGATGATACATGTTAATTTCAAGCAAAGAAAAAACATTAATTAATAAGCACCAATCACATATTGGGACATAAATTTTCAACACATTTCAGAGAATACGTATCACACAGACCACATTCTCTGACCAAAATGTAATTAAGTTAGAATAAATAGCAAAAAGATAGGAAAACTAGAAATTAGAAAAATCCCAACTCAACACAACTCATAACTCAAATAAGCATACTAAAATGTATAAATATTTAGAACTGAATGATAATAGGCTGGGTGTGGTGGCTCACGCCTGCAATCCCAGCACTTTGGGATGTCAAGGTGGGCAGATCATTTGAGGTCAGGAGTTTGAGACCAGCCTGGCCAACATGGCAAAACCCCATCTCTACTAAAAATACAAAAATCAGCCAGGTGTGGTGGTGTGCACCTGTAGTCCCAGCTACTCAGGAGGCTGAGGCAGGAGAATCACTTGAACCCTAGAGGCAGGGGTTGCAGTGAGGTGAGATGGCACCACTGCACTCCAGCCTGGGTGAAAGAAAGAGACTGTGTTGGAGAGGAGTGAGGAGAGGAGAGGGGAGAGGAGGGGAGGGGAGGGGAGGGGAGAGGAGGGGAGGGGATGATAATACTCTAATGATCTGCATCATTTAGTTGAGGAAGTCATAGAATAACCCCAACCTACCACTACTTCTTTCATTTTATTTCCATAGTTTTTGAGGTACAGGTGGTTTTTGGTTACATGGATAAATTATTTAGTGGTGATTTCTGAGATTTTGGTTCACTCATCACTTGAGCAGTGTACACTGTACCCAATATCAAGCCTACCATTACTTCTACTTATTAAATTTCCACTTGTTTGTCAATTTTTTTAATTTTCTTCTGATTTCAATTTCTTCTGTTATTGATTTCTGATTTCATTTCCTCAAAGTCAGAGAACATACTTTGTATGATTTTATGCCTTTCAAGTTTACTGAGGTATGTCTTATGTCCTGATGTATTGTTTATCCTGGATAAAGTTCCATCTGCATTTGAAAATAATGTATATTTTGATGATTTGGGGTGGAGTATTCTATAGATGTCTGCCATATCTACTTGACTTACAGTGTTGTTCAAGTCTTCTATTTCCTTCTTAACCTACTGCCGTGTTGTTCTGTTCATTATTAAAAGTGGGGTCCCCAACTGTTATTTTTATATTATGTTTCTCCTTTCAATGCACTCAGTTTTTATTTAATGCATTTGTGCGCTGTTGTTAGATATATGTATGTTTTCAATTCTTGTATCTTCCTGATGAATTGACTCCTTTATCATTATAAACTGTCCATCTTTGTCTATAGCAACAACTTTTCTATGTTAGTAGAGCTACTGTAGCTCTCTTTGGGTTGCTGTTTGCATAGCATAGCTTTTTTCCTCCTTTTACCTTTAAACTGTTTGTTTCTTTTAATATAAATCATTTTTCTCTGTAGACAGCATATCCTTGGATTATATGTTTTAAATCCATTCTGCCAATATCTGCCTTTTGATTGAAGTGTTTCATTTATTGTCAGTGTAATTATTAATAATGCAGAATTTGCCTGCTCTTTTGCCTTTTTACTCTACATTTTTAATATATTTTTTCTTCTTTTGTCCCTCCATTACTGTCTTCTTTTGTTTTACATTTACGTTTTCTAGTGTGACATTTTAATTGCTTGTTGTTTATTTTACTATATGTTTTCAGTTATTTTCTTAGTGGTTACTCTGGGGATTATAATTAACATATTAACTTAAAATAATCTAGTTCTTGGAGAAAAGGGAACTCTTACACACTATTGGTGGGAATATAAATTAGTACAGTCATTAGGGAAAGCAAGATATAAATTCCTTAAAAAATTAAAAATAGAACTCATTACTGTGATTCAGCAATGTTTCTATTGTATATGTATATCCAAAGGAAATAAAATCAGTATGTTGAAGAGACATCAGCATTCCCATGTTTATTGCAGTAAACCCCCATGTTTATCCACAATGGCCAAGATATGAAACCAACCTGAGTGTTCATCAAAAGATGAATATATTTTTAAAATGTGGTATATATACACAAATGGAATACTACTCAACCATAAAAAGGAGTGAAATCCTGCCATTTGTGACAACATGGGTGAATCTAGAGGACATCATGTTAAGTGAAATAAGCTAGGCACAGAAAGACAAATACCACCTGATCTCGTTCATATGTGGAATCTAAGAAAAGTTGATCCCGTAGAAGTTGAGAGAGTAGTGATTACCAGAGGATGTAGATGGGAGGGGGCAGGAAAGGATGTGGAGATGTTGGTCAACAGGTACAAAATTAGTTAGATATGAGGAATAAGTTCTGGTGTTCTATTGCACAGTAGGATGACTATAGTTAATAATAATGTATTATATATTTCAAAATTGCTAGAAAAGAGGATTTTGAATGTTCTTATCACAAAGAAATGATCAATTTTTAAGGTGATGAGCATGCTAATTGCCCTGATTCAATCATTACACAATGTATACATGTATCAAAACATCACATTGTACCCCATAAGTATGTACAATTACTGTGTGTCAGTCAAAAATAAAAGTTTAAAAAATCTAGTTCTGATTAATACCAACTTAATTTTCAAAGTATACAAAAACTTTTCTTCTATACACCTCTATTTCCTCCCCTTCTTTTGTGCTACTATCGTCAAACAAATTACATTTTTATACATCGTAAGTTCTTCAATACCTTCATAATTGTTTTATATAGTTGACTTTTTAAATCATGTTAAGTGTAGAGAAGAGGTACAAACAAAAGTACATTCATATTGGCCAGATGCAGTAGCTCACGCCTGTAATTCCAGCACTTTGGGAGGCTGAGGCAAGCAGGTCACTTGAGGCCAGGAGTTCCAGACCAGCCTGGCCAACATGGTGAAATCCTGTTTCTACTAAAAATACAAAAAATTGCTGGACATGGTGGTGCTTGCCTGTAGTCTTAGCTACTTGGGAGGCTGAGCCACGAGAATTGCTTGACCCCAGGAGGTGGAGGTTGCAGTGAGCTGAGTCCATGCCACTGCACTCCAGCATGGGTGACAGAGCAAGACTATGTCTCAAAAAAAAAAAAAAAAAAACCACACATTGATATTACCTTTTATACTTTATATGCCTTATATACTTTACATATGTAGTTACCTTTATTGGTGTTATTTCTTCATATGGATTTGAATTTGTCTGGTGTTTTTTTCTTTTCATTTCAGCCTGAGTTTGTATTTTTTGAGGGCAAGTATATTAGTGATTAAGTCTCTCATTTGTTTCTAAAAAATCTCAATGTCTGCTTACTTTTTGAAGGATGGTGTTTCTTGATATAGACTTATTGGTTGACAATTTTTTTGTTTTTGAGATGGAGTCTAGCTCTGTCACCCAGGCTGGAGTGCAGTGACGCAATCTCAGCTCACTGCAACATCCGCCTCCTGGGTTCAAGCAATTCTCCAGCCTGAGCCTCCCAAGTAGCTGCAATTACAGGCACTGGTCACCATGTCCAGCTGATTTTTGTATTTTTAGTAGATACAGTGTTCCACTGTGTTGGCCAGGCTGGTCTCGAACTCCTGACCTCGTGATCCACCTGCCTCGGCCTCCCAAAGTGCTGGGATTACAAGCGTGAGCCACTGTGCCCAGCCAGCAATTTTTTCTTTTGGCACTTGAATGTCATTCTACTGCCATCTGGCTTACATGAATTATGATAAAAAGTCAACTATTAATGTTATTGGGGATCCATTATATGTGCTGAGTCAGTTTTCTCTTGCTGCTTTTAAGATTATCTGTCTTTGATTTTCAACTCTGAAGTGCCTAGGTTTTGACCTCTGGGTTTGTCCTGCTTGGAATTTGTTAAGCCTCTTATATGTATAGATGAATGTTTTTCATTAAATTTGGAAGTTTCCTGCCATTATTTTGTAAAATATTCTTTCTACTTTCCTGCCCTTTCTCCTCTCCTGAAACACTGATTATGAATTATGCATATGTTAGTATTCTACTGATTCCAATTGAATTCTGAAACTTTTTTTGACTTCATTCTTTTTATTTTCTGTTCCACAGACTAGAAAATTTCAAGTGACTAAGTTTACTGATTTTTTTCTTTTATCAGCTCAAATTTTCTGCTGAAATACTCTAAAATCTTACTTTTCAACACAACAATTTCTATTTTCTTATAATTTGTATCTTCTATTACACTTTATCTTAGCCACAAGTCTGAGAAAGCAATTACTTTTATTGATATTCTCTAATTGGTGAGACATCATTCTCATTCTTTCCCTGAATTCTTTAAACATTATTTTATTAACTCTTTGAACATATTTACAATAACTAATTTAAAGTCTTTGTACAGTATATCTAACATCTAGGCTTCCTCAGTGACAGTTTCTATTGATTGCTTTTCTTTCCCTACGTATAAACCATACTTCTGTTTCTATTTTATAATTTTTGCTGAAAATTAGACATTTCAAATGATAACATGTAGCAATCTTGGAAATCAGATCACCCCTCATTCTGTATAGGTTTGTCATTGTTGCAGGCCATTGCTGTTGCTCTTCCTGTTTGTTTAGCAACTTTCCTGGACTAATTCTGTAAAGCCTTTATTCTTTTTGTGTGCAGCCCTGAAGTCTCTGCTGAGTATGATAATGAATGAACAGAGATTCCTTAAATTCCTTGAACCAGAAAGCCTCCCAGCCTTTGCCAAGGAGCTCTGGGTATGAGCTACAACATGCCTTTTATGCCGCATCAGTATACAAATCTGCCTTAGACTTCACTTTCTATTTGCACAGAGCTTCAAAGTAAACCAGATGTGAGAGATTAAAGTTTTCCTGGGTCTTTCCTGAGCTTGTGCACAGCCCTGCACAGGCATATAGTCTTCTAGATTCCCAGGAATAGGCAAGAGCTTTTCAAGGTGCCCTGTGGATAACTTATTCCCATGTTTTTTTTTCTTTTAAGTCTTTTGATCAGTCTCCTGTGTATCCCAACTTGTATCCCTATCTCAGGTTGTTGTGATGTCAAACAATCTTGACACTTATTGTTTTTGATAAACACCCTGAGGATAGGCAAAAGCAAGATCTGAGTTAGGTCAAGTAGAGACAAATTCCGAAAGTGGAGCTTTTCTCAGGAACAGCCAGACAGGTCAAATAGTAACAATTTTCTGGGGATGGAGCTTTTGGAGCAGCTCCAAACTTGTTCTCCCCTTCTCCCCAGTAGCTGTGAGGCTTCTGGGTTTTACAGTTACCATGGTTACAAGACTGTTAGCTTTCATAGCTTCTGCAGAGCAAGTGGGAAGAGGATGGAGCAGGTTAAAATGTCCCAAAGCCCACTGTTTTTACTGATACTAGACTTTGTTTTTGAAAAGCTATGCCCTTGTATTGTTATAAACCTTTGGTTAATTTTCAGAGTTTTGAAAAAGTTTATTTTTCTCCACTTTTGTTAATGTTCTTGCTGCTTTTACATAGAAATGGATTTTTTTTTGGAGGTCCTTCCTCTGCCATCCCAGATGTGCTTCTGTCATTTATTTTTAATTTGGCTTTCTACCTTATTGATTTATAGGAGTTTCTATTTAACATTTTAACTGATTCTAGATACAAATCATTGGTTAAATATATGCTTTGTGACTATCTTCTCCTAGTTTGTGTCTTGCTTTTTCACTCTGTGAGGATCTAATCTTGTATTTCAGTGCTCAGCTGAATAATTTTATCATGAAGAGAAGGATTAAACACCTGGGTTCACCTGCCAGGTAGTCAAGAGTATCTATTGATTGCAGTAGAAAAGGCTGCAAGGTGGGAATTCATGATCATTGGGCTATGCGGTATAAGCAAAATTGTTTATATCATGTTATTCTAGCTATGTTTTTTGACTTGATGATTTTCAATTATTGTTGCTTTAAAAGCTATGTTGTATTCAATAGTAATAGAGATACTATGTTTTGCTGAAGATTTAGATAATTTCCAGTTGTTTATGCTAAGAAACAATGCTAGAATATCTTTGCAGATTTGTTTCTAGATTTATTGTATTTCTGAAGATTTGAATCCAAGAAATGAAATGCATGACCCAAATGGCATGTGCTTTCTATCATTTTTGTAGAGTAACAAATTGCCTTCCAAAAAGGCTACATCAAGCTATACTTTCACTTAGAGTTTATAGAAATGTGTTTTCCTGCATCTTTACCAAAAAATTGAGATAAATGTTCTAATTTTGATAGTTGAATGGTAAAAATCTATTTAAAGGCTTTAGTTTGTATTTCTTTGATTACTCGTGAGATTGAGAATCTTTCCATTTATCCATTTTTATCTTCTTTTCCATGGATTATTTGTATCCTTCAGCTATTTTAAGTTATATCTTGCTGACTTGTCTTTGCTTGTTAAATATACTGTAGCCAGGCACAGTGGCTCACGCCTGTAATGCCAGTACTTTGGGAGGCTAAGATGGGAGAATTGCTTGAGGCAGGGAGTTCAAGGTTACAGAGAGCATGACTGTGCCGCTGTACCCCAGCCTAAGCAACAGAATGAGAACCTGTCTCTAAATAAATTGTAAATGTTTTTCTCAGTCTTATTGCTCATATTTTCATTCTTTCATAATAATTTTAAAAAGATTTAATTATATATTTCTAGAATGTTTGTTTTGTTTTGTTTAAAAAGGCCTATTTCAACTTGAAGTTATAAAAATGCTTTCCTATATTTTCTTCTAATCATTTTATAATTTTGCTTTGTAATGTTTTCTAATTTTTATGGTGACAAATCACCCTCCAAAAGGATTTTAGTCTTTTCTTAAATCCATCTTTTGTGAACATATAAGAACTTTATAGTGACTCTAGTGCTCTATAACAGATATAGTGACTGTTTTCTCAACTGTGTGGGAAATTGTCCAGTAATCATTTACTAAGTTGTCCCCTCTTTATCTCAGATTTGAAAGGCTGCCTGTGACAAAACTAACTCCCTGCGTTTGCAAGAGCCTGCCTCAGGCCTCTTTGGGTCTCACTGATCACTATGTCTATTTCTGAGCTGCTGCCTCACTGTTTTATTTACTACAGGTTTATGGTATGTTTTCCTGCCTCGCAGGGAAGCCCCACCCCTTGTGTTCTTTTTCATAAATGTCTTTGTTACTGTTGTGCATTTGCCTCTTTCATGTGATCTTTAGAATAAACGTCAGGTTTCTAACAAAAATTTCAATGGAATTTTGATTAGGGTTGTATTTAATTTATCAGTAACTTTAAAACAGGTTTATGTCCTAGTAATGTTAGATGTTCCCATCCAGGACACACACGTTTTGACTTATGTTCTGAATTTTTAATTTTATTAATATAGTTCTAATATTCCTTTTTTTTTTTTTTTTTTTTTTTTTTTGAGATGGAGTCCTGCTCTGTCGCCCATGCTGCAGGGCAGTGGTGCGATCTTGGCTGACTGCAACCTCCACTTCCCGGGTTCAAGAGATTCTCCTGCTCAGCCTCCTGAGTATCTGAGATTACAGGCGCCCACCACCACACCCGGCTAATTTTTGTATTTTTAGTAGAGACAGGGTTTTGCAGTGTTGGCCAGGCTTGTCTCAAACTCCTGACCTCAGGTGATCCGCCCACCTCGGCCTCCCAAAGTGCTGGGATTACAGGCTTGAGACACCGCGCCTGGCCTAGTTCCAACATTTCTTACTAGGTCTTTTAGGGATGAGTTGCTAATTGCAAATGGCATTGTTTTATTCATTTTATTTTGTGACCAGTAATTGTAGATGCCATCAATTTTGTATGTCCTTGTTTCCAACCACATTTGTTAATTTTCTTGTAAGTCACAATAGTTTTCCAGATTATTTACCTGATGTTTTTTATTGATTTATTTGAACCTCCATAAAACATTACCTGGTGACAGTTATAGTGGTTATTTTGCCTTTTTACCAATTATAGTGGAGATGGCTCCCGAGGATGAAACTCAGGTTTATTGTGGGATTTAAGGGAGTTCTCTTCTACTTTTAGTTTACAAAGAATGTTTAAAATGATTTTCCCAATTGAAGATTGAATTTGGCCCATTTTCATTTGTTAACATAGTGAATTTGATTAATATGAATTGTATTGTTGAATCACATTTTTATTCATGAGATGAAACCTATTTTTCATCATGCATTTTTAACATACCACTAGATTTGATATATTAATATTTGATTTGTATACTTGCATTTATATTCTCAAATTGGATTATAATTTCCCTTTGAGTGTCATTCTTGTTCTCAGGGATATGCTAGCTATATAGAGTAAACAAAGAAGCCTCTACTTTTCTAATATTCTTCAACAGTTTATAATAATAATTATCTGCTCCTAAAAGTTTTGCAGAACTCATTCATAAACTGGGCATATTTTCTTTGGGAGAAGGTGTTCATAGTTAATTACTTTCCACCATCTACTGTAGTTAATGATTTAAACAAATTCTGTAACTCTAAGTCATGTTTTAAGACTATCATTCATTTCATCAGGATTTTCTAACTCTGAGTGCTTCCAAGTAGAAAAGACCAAAAAAACAAACAAATCTAAATGTTTCAAACAAATAAACTGAAGAGTATTTCTTGGGATTAAAGATAACATTGTTTCTTTCTCCTTCACAATAGAAAAAAATCTCAGTTCAGATGAATACTTAGAGGAGCTATGATTCAAACCAATTTCTCTATTAAGCAACACAAAACAATACCATCCAGTTTCAAATGTGCCTTCTTTAATACTAAATTGTGTATAAATTGCCATAAGACAAGCCCATTTATACTGATTACACAGTTTCTTAAATTTTAGATGGAAAATCATTCGACGATAGAAAAACAATTAAAAAAAAAGGGTGCTTGAACTTAGATGCATGTATGGAGTTTCCTGACAAAATGATGACCACTGCTTTAGAGATGTGGACATGTCAGTGAAGTCATGACATCCAAAAACATGCAGTTAATATAACATGTTCTACAGCTGCCGCAGTGTAACCAGAGAGAACCTGTGTTGACTGTGGTTGTTTCCACAGTGGCCCCTGTAATGTCCATCCACTCTCCCTGTTGCATGGATGAACACCAACTAAACCAATCAAGCTAATCTCATCTACTCTGCGGCTGAGATTGTTTCTGGTCACCCAAACCTAAACAAATCATCCCAATGCATCTTTCTGTAACCTTTATGGAGTTGCACTGTTGGAATTATGCTCTGGTTTTGAATTACTCTATTCTTGTCCCTGTACCTCTACAGTTCCAGACAACATTTTTTTTTGAGACAGGGTCTCACTCTATCACCCAGGCTGGAGTGCAGTGGTGCAATCTGAGCTCACTGTAACCTCTACCTTCCAGGCTCAAGTGATTCTCGTGCCTCAGCCTCCTGAGTAGCTGGGATTACATGCGTATGCCACCATGCCCAGCTAATTTTTTGCATTTTTAATAGAGACGGCGTTTTGCCATGTTGCTCAGGCTGGTCACAAACTCCTGAGCTCAGTCATCCACCCACCTCAGCCTCCCAAAGTGCTAGGATTACAGGTGTCAGCCATCATGCCAAGCCCAAACAACTTTTTAGCAGCCCCACCAATAGACTACAGCATGGGGCTTTCCAGTGATCTCTTCAACTTCTTTATGAAAGGACATGACAAATGCACTAGTCTCCTGTTGTATTAGTTTTCACACCACTATAAAGAACTGCCCGAGACTGGGTAATTTATTAAAAAAGAGGTTTAATTGACTTACAGTTCTGCATGGCTATGGAGGTCTCAAGAAACTTACAATCATCGTGGAAGGGGAAGCAAACACGTCCTTTTTCATAAGGCAGCAGCAGAAGAAGAACATGCAGGGGAAATGTCAGACGCTTGTAAAACCATCAGATCTCGTGAGAATTAACTCACTATTATGAGAACAGCATGGGGGAAACCGTCCCATAATCCAATCACTTCCCTCCCTCAACACATGGGGATTACAAGGATTACAACTCAAGATGAGATTTGAGTGGGGAAACAGAGCCAAACCATATCACCTGTGCTCAGGCACAGGTTTTAGAAGCAACAACTCAAGTTAAAGAAGAATAGGAGCCATCTGGTTTCTGACATTATCTAGATAAGATAGAGACTTTAATCTTTTCTTTTAGAGATGGGATTCAGGGATTCTAAACGGTGCTTAAATTATATCCAAGATAAAGTGCATTTTCCTGGAAGAGGGTCTATTGCTTTTGTTAGATTCTCCAAGCCACAAGGAATTAAAAGGCTTAAGAACTTTGGCATTATAGCCCATCTTCCTTGAATACAGGGAAAACTGCACAGACAGTAATCAAAGGCTTACAAGAATCAGGAGAGCAGAGGCAAGTTTCCACTGCAGGTAAGAGATGGTTTGTAAATAAGTCTCAGCAGTTCTGGTGGCGGTCCTCAGTCTTGGCTATGCTTTAGAACCACCTGGAGAACTTACAAAAACTCTGTGCTGAGAAAAATGCCTAGATGAACCGAATGAGACCCACACTGGTATCTGGGTTGGTAGTGGCTTTTTTTTGTTTGTTTTGTTTTGTTTTTGTGACGGAGTCTCGCACTGTCCAGGCTGGAGTGCAGTGGCGCGATCTCGGCTCACTGCAAGCTCCGCCTCCCGGGTTCACGCCATTCTCCTGCCTCAGCCTCCTGAGTAGCTGGGATTACAGGGGCCCGCCACCACGCCCGGCTAATTTTTGTATTTTTAGTAGAGACGGGGTATCACCGTGTTAGCCAGGATGGTCTCGGTCTCCTGACCTCGTGATCTGCCCGCCTTGGCCTCCCAAAGCGCTGGGATTACAGGTGTGAGCCACCGCGCCTGGCGTGGTGGTGTGTTTTTGTGACTTAAGGACTGTCATCAAGAGAACCTTAACCAGATTCACCCAGACAGCTGGTTTCCCGCCTTCGGTTCTGCAGCTCCAGAATAGATCAGATCATAACTCCTCAGGACAAACATTCCCTTGCCTCCAAGTAGATAGGGTCAGACAATTTATCCCCCTAAAGAAAATTACTTTGGGGAATAATCACTTGGCATGGAATTAAAATTCAATGTTTACTCACAGACACCAATGTTGTACCTGCTCTGGATTTGTGGGATAACATTAGAAGCATGCTTGAAAATAATCTTAGTGTTTACAAAGCACTGGGATGTTTCCTGCTGAATAAACACCCTCATCATCATGTTGAGGCTTAACTAATATTTTGAATAGCCAGGACTTTTTCCTATACTCCAAGAAGACTTTCACTCAGTCTAAAAGTTTAAAATCTTATTTTTCTGTTTTCTTGTTAATTTTTTCTTGTTTATTTTTCTAATTTTTTTGCTACTTCATTTCATCCCGTTACTTCTAGTCATAACCCCTTCTATCATAACTATCTCTACAAATTACATAAGCAAATTATTTCAGAAAGAATTCATTTAGAACAAAAGCATTTATTTTTAAGATTGCCATTCTCTTTGCAGCCTATGAAAAATTATCATTGTAATTAAGAGTAGGCATTATTTAATTTTGATTAGTGATCTAAAAAGTAACCTGCAGAAATGCAAAATATCCAAAATCAGGACACAGTCTGAAATGTAAGTCATGTTAGCAATATACTATGGTAAAATATTTAAAAGCTTTATTATCTAGCTATTTTTAGCCTTTATCTTAATTATTTAAAAACCTATTTTTAAAAGCATTAAATAATGCTTCTTGCAAACTCCCCTTTGGTTTCAAAGGTAAATAACCCTTAACTCCTCTTGCAGATAACAAAAGCTAGAAATTAACTGCTCCCATTTCCACACTCATTCCAACTTTCCTTCTGGCTCCCCAATATATACCTTCAAGTTCTTGATCATTCTTCCAAACTCTGCCAATTAGCGTCTGCATTTTTTTAATTTTTATTTTTAATTATCCTTTTCCCAGGGTATAAGGATTCTTTATTTTTTAAAAGGAAGAAATATCAAACAAGACAAGCTTTATGGTGGAAAGTTTATCAAGCACTAGAATTTAGTACAGGAATTTGTCTGCCTCTTAATCACATAAATGCCAGTTACTGATGGCCAATTTAAGAACTGAATGACAGTTAGATGGCTTATGTGACAGGTCTAGAAAGCCTAAGGACCCTTGTTTGCAGAGTGAGTCTTTAGTCTTGAGGCTCTGGATGCTTGAGGAACTACAGTTGCAGAGCGAGTCTTTAGTCTTGAGGCTCTGGATGCTTGAGGAACTACAGTTGCAGAGCGAGTCTTTAGTCTTGAGGCTCTGGATGCTTGAGGAACTACAGTAGCAGAGCGAGTCTTTAGTCTTGAGGCTCTGGATGCTTGAGGAACTACAGTTGCAGAGCGAGTCTTTAGTCTTGAGGCTCTGGATGCTTGAGGAACTACAGTAGCAGAGCGAGTCTTTAGTCTTGAGGCTCTGGATGCTTGAGGAACTACAGTAGCAGAGCGAGTCTTTAGTCTTGAGGCTCTGGATGCTTGAGGAACTACAGTAGCAGAGCGAGTCTTTAGTCTTGAGGCTCTGGATGCTTGAGGAACTACAGTAGCAGAGCGAGTCTTTAGTCTTGAGGCTCTGGATGCTTGAGGAACTACAGTAGCAGAGCGAGTCTTTAGTCTTGAGGCTCTGGATGCTTGAGGAACTACAGTAGCCCTCTCTCAGAGCTGTCCTTGCCACCATGGAAATAGATCAGCAGAAAAGCACAGGTTTAGGAGCACGGAGCCCTGGTGCAAATCCCCTTTCTGCCACCTAATGCTTTGTGATCTCCATGCAGGTCACAGTTTTTGTGAAGCTCAGTTTCTCATCTGCAAACTCTGATTGCTCATATCTAATTCTAAGGATGTTATAAAAGATGAAGTTAATGCATGTAAGATCTATTGCTAGTGAGTGACATTCAATAAAGGGAAGTGATCACATTCCCAGAGTCTATGAATGTCAAAGAATTTTCTTTCAGCAAATAAAAACTTACTGAAATACCTTGGAGAACACTTATTTTTATGTAATTACATTTCCTAATATTTTCTAAAACAGTAACTGATATTTATCCAATGTCTCCATTATACCAGGGCTGCCTGGGTCCTTAATCCAAGCTCTGCCAAGTATTCACAGTGTGACATGAGCAAATCACTTAATTCTTCATGCCTTTTCCACATCTGTAAAATGGCTGTAATAATAGTACCTACAGCACAGGGACTGAGGATAGAGTAGTGAACAAGACAGACCCAGACTTGCTGGTTGTGAGTTTCATAGGTAATAAAACCAAGAGGCATACTTTCTTCCTGTTCAATTGTTTCAGAAATAATCATAATAAGCCCCACAAGTCCAAAATATCACAAAGTAAATTACTCCTTTTAGACAATAGAAGGCGAGATGTACTCAATGCTAACTATAGTAATCATTTATATGTTAATTAAATTAATCTTCACAATAATTCTATGATGTAGGTACTTTTTTTTTTTTTTGAGAAATGGAATCTCACTATCTTGCTCAAGCTGGTCTCAAACTCCTGGCCTCAAGTGATCTTTCTGCCTCAGCCTCTCAAAATGCTGAGATTACAGGCATGAACCACCATGCCTGGCCTATATATACTATTATTACTATTGTTTTATAGATGAAGAAAACAAGGCATGACAAATTAAGTGATTTGCTCTCATCACACTGCGAATACATGGCAGAGCTTGGACTAGGGACCCAGGTGTGTGGCTGCAGAGCCCTCTCTCTTAGGCTTTGTTCTGCATGACAGGTGGAGTGAGGCCCAGAGGCAGCCTCATCTTCTTGGCTTTCAGATCACGTAGACTGTGAAGGCATGCTTTGCCAGATGCCCCAGACACAGTTGGGACAAATGTCCATGGGTTCTTGGAGAAAGACAACTGAGATAAATAATTGCTATCACTTGAGATCTAAAACTCTCCAACAGGGTGGGGGAGGTAGGCAGAGGGTCCCCTTTCTACTCCCTGTGAAAGGTTTAATGTGCAAAAAGGACTCACTCTGAGATGTGCCAGTTTGCCCAAAAGCTCATATTACCTTCCTTGAAAGACAGGCTTTTATCAACAAAGAGTAGGCTAAATGAATGCTTTTTCACTGGGATATTACAAAAAGGGCTGGGCACGGTACTTGCACCTGTAGTCCCAGCAATTTGGGAGCCTGAGGCAGGAGGATCGCTTGACCCCAGGAATCTGAGACCAACCTGGGCAACATAGGGAGACCCTACCTCTACAAAAATATTTAAAAGAATTAGCCAGGCATGGTGGTGCACATCTGTAGTCCCAACTGCTCAGGAGGCTGAGGCAGGAGGATGGCTTGAGTCCAGGAGGTCCAGGCTGCAGTGAGCTACGATAACGCCACTGCACTCCAGCCTGGGTGACATAGAGAAATCCTGTCTTGAAATAGATATATATTTCATATATATATGAAAGAAGTAGCAGGGGCTCTTCATTGTGAACTTAATACATAAATTGTTTCTCTGCAGTTGAGGGGTTGGGAGGGGGCGTTGGATTGGAAGATCATACAAGAAAGGAAGAATACACACTCTGTAACCAAGGACCCTAGCAATAACACCAAGAAGAGTGGCTGTGAGGAGAGGACCACCACCCACACTTTGGGCCACACAAGGTCCCTGTCTTGACTGTTACCCATGGCCACCTCCATACAGATGGCACCCATTCTAAAATGTATTACTGCTACCCTGGCCATTGATGGCTGAGCCCCAACAACACAAAGCTTTCAAGGCTGATCAGCAGTTCTCCTGGGGGCCTGGCAGAAAGCTTTGTCAGGAAAAAAGCTCCACATGAAACAGCAATTGATAAGCCCAGGGGCCCCCTTTCTTAGAGAGTTTGTATGTGGCACATACATAGGAAATCAGCATCAGAGTAGGCAACACAAAAGTGAAAACAGAGACACACAGAGAAACCAGCACACAGAGAGAAGTTAGCTATTAGCCGCAAGTGCAGAAAAAGAGACAGATTGTGGCTGAGATGCCCTAACCAAGGAGCACCCCAGCTATGATCTCCATAGCTTGGTGCTATGTAAGGTGGGGTTTACAAGATGATCCCTTGTGGGATTAGAAGAAAATATAAGAATTCCTATTTATATTGACTCTTTTATCGCATTGCTCTTATATTATTTGTGTACATTTTAAAAATATATATATATTGGAAGGAGCATGCTCGAATTTTTTCACTGTTGGGTTACAGGATTGAAACCATTTGGAGGCGACTGCAGAAATGCATAGAAAGCAATAGGCCCTTGCTTGTGCAGGGACAGCCACTTACAACGGTGTTGCATCCTGAAAATGCTCCTGGTCATCTTGAGGCCCAGGGCTGGAGCTGCTGAGGTAGTGGCTGTGCCTTTTTCCCTCACTACATGCACTTATGTCAAAGCCCCACTAACAAGGTGCCCCAAGTATGTCTCTGGAAATAGCCCAACCAATGCAGTTGGATGGTGACCTTTTTTTTTTTTTTTTTTTCTTGTGTGTGTGTGTGTGTGTGTGTGTGTGTGTGTGTGTGTTGGAGTCTTATTCTGTCATCCAGGCTGGAGTGCAGTGGCACGATCTCAGCTCACTACAACCTCCGCCTCCTGGGTTCAAGCGATTCTCCTACCTCAGCCTCCTGAGTAGCTGGGATTACAGGCATGCGCCACCATGCCCAGCTAATTTTTGTATTTGTATTAGAGACGGGGTTTTGCCATGTTGATCAGGCTGGTCTTGAACCCCTGACCTCAGGTGATCTGCTCGCCTCGGCCTCCCAAGGTGCTAGGATTACAGGCGTGAACCACCATACCTGGCCATGGTGACAAATTCTGATCTCTCCTGTCACAAGGGCCACAGCCACGTAATGCAAGAGACTAAGGAGACAGGAGACAGGAAAACAAACCTCAAAGAAAAACTCGAATGCCCACAGGGAGATTGTGTGAGCTGTCCTTGAACCCTATCAGAGAAAGAAGGAGTTTGGAATTGAGGCTAGCATTCCATTGACCTGCATTAAAAACCCCATCTTTTCTGTGCTTCACTCTCTTTTGAGTATTTGCCTCGGAAGTGGTTGAGTATTTTAAATTTGAACTTCTAGAGAGTTACACAGTTGAGCTCCCTGGGGACTATTTATCATTAAACATTTAGGAAACAAAGAAATCTCAATGAGATGTCTCTAAAAATAATCAAACTTTCATAGATTTTCATTAAATTTCCTAGCTACTGTATAGGTCTATTAACTGGATTTTTTTTTTTTTTCCGACAGAGTAAAGCTGTAATAAGTGATGAGAAATCCACTAAGAAACAAAAATAGAGGAAATTTCCAAGCCAAAATATTGAAAGGATTTTAATGATTTTATTCAACATCACTGGGCAAAAATAATTGCAAATATAAACTAATGAATGAAATCTTTCTTCTATTATCTTCTAGGGTCCATAATTATTACTGCTGATGGTAGAATTCATGGGCATGGGAGAATAGATCAATGGATGATTAGCCATCCTTTCCATGTGAGATTCCATATAAAAACTTAGCTATGTTTCCTCATAACTTTCTTTTCTTGCAAAAGGAAAAAATACTGTTGTAAATAATTTTAGCAGTATTCTTTGGCCTATGTATAACATCTGTCTGTAGATTCCATTTGTCTCAACTATAAAAATGTCTTGAGATTATATTGCTATTATTATTATAGGATTCAGGATACCTTTGCTCCAAAACTCCCATCCAAACTCAAAAGCTTTGGTCAGGTTGCTGCCAAATACTTCTCAGCTGTTTATGTGTCCAATTCCATTCAACAAGGCTGTGTTTGTTCTAGGCACAATTCTTGGCCTTTGTGACAAACACAAAGCAAATTAATCGTGTTCTCTGGGCTCAAGGAGCTTGCACTCTAGCAAAGAAGATAAAACATTCATGTAAATAATTGTAACACAAGATCAAATGCACCATAGGCTGCAAACATGGCATGAATGAAACACGGAAGGGTGTTGGAAAAGTCGTGCTCACTTCTGGTGATGGGCATCCGGAGATTTACAGGTAGTAAAGGGTAGGTTTGATTTAGGTAACCAAAGAGGGTGGAGAGAGGAAGTGGGAAGAAGAGGGGAACAGAAAAGAGTGGGGATGTAGACGGGGACTTAGAAGAATCACACCTCACAAGACTGGGAATGGAAAAACATGGAATCCAGTTAGAGAAAAGCAAGTGATAGGCTACAGATCACTCTAAGGGAATCAGAGACAATTAAAGGAGTAAGTAATACAGACAGATGGGCTGGTTGGTTAAAAGGCTCTGATTAAAACTGAGCTTCTCTTGCCTGATATCTATTTTCTTCTTCCAGATTGGTTTGTCCCCACACCACCATAGTGCTCTCATAAGCTGCTGGTTTCGTTTGTCTGCTTACCTGATTCTCTTCTTGGTTCTGGAGCAGGTCCCTGAGGGCAGGGCTGATGTCATTTTCATCTTTGTAGTCACAAAACCCAACATAGAGCTTGGTAGTCACAAAACCCAACATAGAGCTTGGCACAGGAATGACTGTAGAATGAATGCATGCCATGCTTTTGGAACCAACCTCTGTATAATAGTTGTCTGTTCGTGTTCAAGATTTTGCCACTAGCGATGATGTCTAAGTGGTTAACAAAGGAGTAAAATAGGATGGCAACTCAGCAGCCAACTGGACAGCAGACCCACCTGGGTGAGTCTACCTCCGCTCCTTCCTCAATCTGAGCACTGTATGCAGGTATTGTATTGTTTAGGGAATAGTGATGGGGGGAAAAGTCTGTACTTGTTCAATACAGATGCAACCATCCTTTTTTACTTGTATCAAATATTTTTGATCAGCAGCTGGTTGAACCCACTAATGCAGAACCCAGGGAGGGTTGACTGTCCTCAGCTGTGAGGGTTGATGTGAGAATTAAATGAGCTAAGGTATGCTGGACCCTTAGCACATTACCTGGGACGTAGTAAGTACTTCATTTGTATAAGTTCTGTTATTATTTAACATTAAATACAGGTTGTCAATGACACCTGGGAGGCTGCTCAAGATCTTAGCATGACACTGGCTTTATGTTCAAAGCACAGGGGCTGGATAATAAATCTCTGCTTTGGGCTGGGTGCAGTGTCTCACACCTGTAATCCCAGCACTTTGGGAGGCCAAAGTGGGCGGATCACTCGAGGTCAGGAGTTTGAGACCAGCCTGACCAACATGGTGAAACCCCGTCTCTATTAAAAATACAAAAACCACCCAGGTGTGGTGGTGTATGCCTGTAATCCCAGCTACTCAGGAGGCTGAGGCAGGAGAATCGCTTGAACCCGGGAGGCAGAGGTTGCAGTGAGCCGAGATCGCACCACTGCACTCCAGCCTCGGTGACAGCCTAAGACTGCATCTCAAAAATTAAAAAATAAAAATCAATTATCTGCTTTATTTTGGAATCTAAAATCATGCCAACAGGATTCTCTTTCTGGTGGGTGTATTTTTTAAAATATTTTTGTTTGGACATAACAGACATACAGGAGAATGCAAAACACTCAAATATGCAGTGCAGTGTATGATTATATATAACAAACATGCTTAAAATATTGTCTTTCTAGTGGAAATCCTCTCACTCTAAAGGAAACTGCCACCCTGATTCTTACAGTGGTCCTATTCTAGTTCTCCTACATTTTCTTTACAGTTTTATCCCCTTTAAGGTGTGATTTCTCCTGGTTTTTTAAATCAGTGAGAAATATACTATACCCATTATTTTGTGCCTTGCTTCTTTTGATCCATATTGTGGTTATAAGATTCTTCCCAAAAAAAACCTCTGGTTCATCTTTTTATTTTTAGAATTTCAGTGTGCTAATATATGTACAATGTATTCATTCACTTAATGTTTATGGCCACTTTACTGTTGAAGGATATTTGGTTCACTTCTAAGAATCATATCAAAATTCTGCTTGGAACATTCTTGTAGACATCTTCTGATACACAAATGCTTCCTCTCTCTAGGGGTATACCCAATAGAGAGATTGTTATATAATAATATATGTGTAGCTCCAATTTTATTGGATAATACAAACTGTTTTCCAAAGTGAATGTACTTACCTCTACTCCTACACAGCAGTATATGAGAGAGCTCATTACTCCCACATCCCAGCTAACATGTGTTGTGAACAAATTTTTTTATTTTGCCAATCAAGGATCTCAATATAATTTTAACTTGTATTTTCTGATTATTAATGATGTTGACCATCTTTGCATATTCTTATTGGTTGTTTGAATTTTCTTTTTGCGAAGTGCTTGTTCAAGTCTTTCGCTCATTTTTCAATTGGATTATCTTTTTCTAATTTGTCTGTGGATACAAGATCTTCGTTAGTTATATGTTGCAAATATCTTTTTCTGTGGCTTGTGTTTTCACTCTTTCTGGTGTCTTTTCATGAGTTTACTTAAGTTCAACGTAGTTAACAATCTTCTGTTTTTATATGATATTTTGAAACCCTACCCAATGTCATAAAGATAGCTACAATCATATGAACACAAGATTTTTTTTCTTTTCACATTAAGGTTTATAACCCACTTGCAGGAAGAGGTTGAGTTTTATCCTTTTCTTGGTTTGCTCAAGCCAGTTCTGAGGCTATTTTTGGGAGAACGCACTGATATTGAGTACAAGGACATATGAAAAACATGCCTCTCATATAGAAGATTTTATGAACAAAAATTATTAGTTCCTAGTCATCATTCTGGTTTTAAAATATATATATATACACACATAAGATATTTATATGTTTATGTGTATAATATTTATATGTTTTTATTTAGAGAGTGTGTGTGTTAAGAATCCAACTGACCAAGAACACTAAGAAGCAGAATAACAGTACAGTTGACCCAAGATTCTTCATGTCTAACACCAGACTTCAAAATGCTGCTGTTTAAATGTGCCAATCTGCCTAGCTCTTGAATTCCTCAGAAAATGCATGTTGCATTGTAGTTGATTTTGAAGAGAGATATCTGTGCAAGGTGAGCAGCCATTAAATGCAGCTTTGGAATAATTGGCCTTCCTCTATTGTTCAGTTCATAATAGCTGCAATAGCTCATACTGCTAAAATAGATCAAATTATGTAGAAAAATATTAAAGAAACAGCAAGCACTTCCTCAGCTAGCATACCTTGCTTAAAAAGTAAGGAATTTCTTTTCTTTTCCTTGACTACACTTAAAGTTCCAATAAAATACATAAATCCAGAAATAAAAATACATAAAAAACCCTCACTTAGGATTTCACATAATACTAAAAACTGCAAAAATTAAAATACAATGGGAGAATGTAAGTAAGGCTATAAAAAGTAGGTTTGATTTATCTTATTAATCCTAGAATTTTGGCACAATATTTATCACAGTATAAATTTATCTTTCAGAAAAAAGTATAGCACATATTTATATGCATATGTCTAATACAAATGCATAAAATTTTAAATAAAAACAGAAAAACAAATTAAATTAGTACATTTAATGTGTATTTCATCTCATGTTAAACACATATTATCTGAGATAAAGGCTGATAAAAATGTAGTAAATATTAGCATTAACGTACTTTGTAAATTATTTCAAAGTAAAGCAAGCAATTTTGTTTTTCCCCATTTGCTCAATTTTAGAATCTCCTTTTTGAGCCCTTTCTAATCTCACTTGTTAATTGTTGTATCCCTACTTTTAAAAATTTCTTAGATTATTTCAGTTGTTGGTTCTGTATCTCTTCAGCTCTAAGCTAGCCCCATCCTATGACATTTTTAAAAATGAATTGTTAGGAAGTTGGGCAGGTACTTTCTTACAGTAATTGTGTCATCCATGGTAATTAGGTCTTCAGACCAGTTCACCAAAAAGAAAAAAAAAATCTATTTATCACAACTTGTTGCTGGAGTTTAGTTCTGATAATACTTGAGAGCCAAAGTATTATTTGACCCAGCAATCCCATTAATGGGTACATACCCAGAGGAATATAAAACATTCTACCATAAAGACACATGCACGTGAATGTTCACTGCAGCAAATATATGGGATAGCAAAGACATTCAATCGACCTAAATGTCCACCAAAGACAGTCTGAATTTTAAAAATGTGGTACATACACACCATGGAATATTACACAGCTATAAAAAAGAATGAAATCATGTCTTTTGTGGGAACATGGATGGAGCTGGAGGCTGTCATCCTTAGCAAACTAACACAGGAACAGAAAACCAAATACCGCATGTTCTCACTTGTAAGTGGGTGCTAAAAAATAACTTAGGAACACAAAGAAGGAAACAACAGACACTGGGGTCTGCTTGAGTGGGGAGGGTGGAAGGAGGGAGAGGAACAGAAAAAATAACTATTGGGTACTGAGCTTAATATGCAGGTGATGGAATAATATATACAACAGACCCCCATGGCACATGTTTATCTATGTAACAAATCTTCACATGTACCCCCAAACCTAAAATAAAAAGTTTAAAAGAAATGCTTAAGAATCTGTGTACCATTTCTTACAGTTCTGTCATGAGGAATAAATTCAGTTTCAAGCTGAGATGTCAGGAATACACATTCTTTCCATGCTGCAGTGGTCTTGAACCTCCTCTTCCTCTTTCACCTCTAGCTTCTCAGCCCTGGTGGTCAGACCTTCTCCAACCCTGGACATTTCTCATGGCTTCTGTAGGCTAGTGCAGTGAGTCCAGCAGGCAGGACTAATGATGGGACGTGGAAAATGAGGCAAAGTCTTGGGTGGAAATTTGGAGGAAGAGATGTAGAGCTTCAGGGTCAAGCTTCTGGGTCAAGGCTTTCTTTCAGTCTTATGACTTAGATCTGTTTTAAACTTCCTCTGTCAATGTTTTGTTTCTAATATGGCTTTGAAAACATTAGTCTACCAACCTCTCTTCTCCTTCCCACTACTTGTTGTCAAGATGACATTGACCAAATACGATCAAAATCAATCTACCTACTTCTCCCCATTAGCCTCCAAGCAGGAACACAAGCCCTTTTTGGACTTCTCCTTAGAAGTCCATCGACCACTGCTGGTGATTGGGAGACACATGGGTGATAGAGTGATTCCCTTCTATTTATCCTCTATTTCCCTGCAGAATATAGAAGGAAAGATCAGGTCTGCATGTAGATGTGAATAAAGAGTCTTTAACCCAAAAGGTTAAAGTAAGAGTTCTCACATCTCATGAGGTCTGAATCAAAAACTTTCTGGGGCTTTTTTCAGGGGAGGAGCTAATAGCTTCCCCTTACAGGAATGTATATTAAGCTAATGTAGGTAAAAGTGATCACTTCTTTTCCTTTTATAGACCTTTCCAAGTTTGCTCAAATGAGGGAAACCAGCTACTTTCACAATGCCAGCAACCACTTGGCAGTTTTAAGTTGAAAATTAACATACCAGTATATATTCTGCAAATCTCATTGACAGTGGTTGTCAAATAGAGGGTTCATTGAGTTAATTACACATGACATCTTCAACAACTATGCACAGATGGCAATTTGTAGTCAATTGGAATCTCAGATCAAACTATTTTAGCATCAGAATGTGACTTCTTATGAATTAATCTTCTCAGTTGGGGTTTTCTTCCTTGTAGAAATATTTGCTTATGTGTTATCTGATCACTCATACACCCTAAAAATCAGAGTACTTTTTGCAACTAGCAATACAAAATAGGCTAACTTGTGCCATAAAAGGTATTGTTTCAGGCATGAAGTTCATGATATGGGGAAAATTGTAATATAAATGATGTTGTCAAGTCATATTTTTCATGTCATTACTCTTTGTTTTATGTAATAACAGAAAGAAAACGAAACTAATAGTTTCGGAGGGCAGTTCTCATAGGAGTTCAGAATTCTGGTTTGTATCACTTCTGAGTGTATCAGTTTTTACTTACTGGAAAATGGAAAACCACCAGACTACTTTGAGGGGATATCATTAAGAAAGAGTGGGGGAGTGGAACATCACACACTGGGGCCTGTCGGGGGCTGGTGGGCAAGGGGAGGGATAGCATTAGGAGAAATACCTAACGTAGATGACAGGTTGATGGGTGCAGCAGACCACCATGGCACACGTATACCTATGGAACAAACCTGCACATTCTGCACATGTATCCCAGAACTTAAGTATAATTAAAAAAAGAAAACATAATTTAAAAAAGAAAGAGTGGGAATAGGAGGAGAGAAGGAGAATGAACAAAGGCACTAACGTCAGGCCCACTTGGTTTTGAATTCCAGCTGTCCACTCACCAGCTCCATAATGGTGTTGAATTTAAACTGTGCAGACCTTAATTTCTTCATCTGTAAGGAGGAGTTTATATCTGCATCATAGGACTATTATGAAGTTTAAGTAATCTGTTTCTTAGCACAGTCTCTCACACATAGAAGGTGGTTAACAACGTGAATCTCTTTTTCCCTCTTCTAAACCCTCTCCCTTTCCACATAAATATAGACACCATGCCTGGAATATTTTAACTTACTTTTTAGTTAGAAAATATTTATACAATATTTACTATTTGCCAGGTACTGTCCTAAATATTTTACAAATAGTAACTTATTTCTCATAACGACCCATTAAAAGTGCTGTTTTAATCTCTCCTTATAGATGAAGAAACTGAGGCACGAAGAGTTAACAACTTGCCCAGTGGACACAGCAGGTAAGCGGTGGGCTGGGTTCAAACTCTGGGTATCTGCTTTGCACATAAGTCTTACATCTGCTTTCATAGTAACAAAAGAAAAAGCTCAGGCTGAGTGCAGTGGCTCACGCCTGAATCCCAACACTTTGGGAGGCCACAGCAGAAGGACTGTTTGAGGCCAGGTGTTCAAGCCTGCAGTGAGCTAGCCCGGCAACACAGCAATATCCTGTCTCTAAAAAAAATTTTTGTTTAACTCTCTGGGCATGGTGACTTACACCTATAGTCTCAGCTACTAGGGAGGCTAATGCAGGACGATCAATTGAGCCTAGGATTTCAAGGCTGCAGTGAGCTATGATTGTACCACGGCACTCTAGCGTGGGCAACAAAGTGACATTCTGTGTCTATTTTAACAAGTTTAATAGTATTCTTTGTTGTCAGAATTTCATTACCAATGATGAAATATAATACAAAAGATATCAAAGGGATGTTCCTAAACAAAAATATTATTTAAAATAATACTAAATGTGCCAGAAAATCATGTGCCTTAGGGGATAAATGGGGCCATGGGACAAGATGAAGTATGGGGGTAAGAGGAGGGGACATCATGGTGAGCGAAGGGTGGACCTATGTCAGGGCAGCAGAGAAAAAATGCCAAGGCCAAGTTGAGACATCATTTTTCAGACTCTTTACCATCAAAACTGTGCTCCCCAAACTTCCAGGCAAGTGTAAGTGTGGTAACAGCCACACTTGTCCCCAGCTTGTAGAAAGTAGCACTATTGCCAGTTAAAATGGCAATCATTAAAAAGTCAGGAAACAGCAGGTGCTGGAGAGGATGTGGAGAAATAGGAACACTTTTACACTGTTGGTGGGACTGTAAACTAGTTCAACCGTTGTGGAAGTCAGTGTGGCGATTCCTCAGGGATCTAGAACTAGAAATACCATTTGACCCAGCCATCCCATTACTGGGTATATACCCAAAGGATTATATATCATGCTGCTATAAAGACACATGCACACGTATGTTTATTGCGGCACTATTCACAATAGGAAAGACTTGGAACCAACCCAAATGTCCAACAATGATAGACTGGATTAAGAAAATGTGGCACATATACACCATGGAATACTATGCAGCCATAAAAAAGGATGAGTTCACATCCTTTGTAGGGACATGGATGAAATTGGAAATCATCATTCTCAGTGAACAATCGCAAGGACAAAAAACCAAACACCGCATGTTCTCACTCATAGATGGGAATTGAACAATGAGAACACATGGACACAGGAAGGGGAACATCACACTCTGGGGACAGTTGTGGGGTGGGGGGAGGGGGGAGGGATAGCATTAGGAGATATACCTAATGCTAAATGATGAGTTAATGCGTGCAGCACACCAGCATGGCACATGTATACATATGTAACTAACCTGCACATTGTGCACAGGTACCCTAAAACTTAAAGTACAATAAAAATAAATAAATAAATAAATAAATGAATAAATAAATAAATGAAAGTAGTACTATTGCTACCAGCTGCCAACCATTACTGCCTCTCCTGAGTCATGAAGATCTCTTCAAGAATACAACATTCTGCCCTAATAGAGCTCTGTTTCCGTAGGTTCATTAATTGTCTTACACTGTATCAGAAAACAAAACTGGAGAGTTTTTCAGTGCACGCTCAGCTACACATCCTGATCCCCCTCCAAGACGAAGGGCTCTCCCCTAGTTGCTGTATATTTGGCTGCCAGAAGGCACTTGGCTGTCAGTCCCCTTCAGGAACTGCCTCAGCTAAAGAGCCACCTCACCCATGGTCATGCCCCTTCCCCAGGGCAGACCAACCCAATGAATGGTCAACAGAGGTCTAAAGATGCAGCCCCCTGGCTAACTGGGACAATGCTGAAGGACATCCCAGCATCAGAGCTTCGCACGGGGTTGACTGAGGCCTTTGTTGAGACTGCATCTCAGCCCAGCTTCTCCACTGCCCAACTTGCTGCTTTTCCTTCCAGAGGTGTCAATCCCAAGTTCATTAATAAGCATCCTACAAATTAACTTCCTTCTCAGAGTCAGCTCTTCAGGAACCTCTATTTGCAACCAATTCCCATTATGCACGTGTGTGTGTATGTGTGTGTGTATTGATTTGCCTGGTAATTCCAAGTTCTAGTAGTTTTCACTTTGGCAGGTTCCTAGTCTCTCCCTGCTACACAGGCTGAGTGCCATGGAGGCAATTGATTAACTTGGCCGTGCAGAAATGACAGCAGAAGCAGGCTCAGCCTCAGGTCACACTTTGCAGCCCTCACTGATAATGGTATTTCACGGGTATCTCATAGGACTTGTCACTCGAAGGCACAAACATGACTCCATAGTCAAGACTCTCTCTGGGCTGAATATTTCCCTGAAAGCTAAAAAATTCTTAATAAAATATTTTCACTGTAAAGAAAACTGTATTATTCCTGAACTATTGCAGGAAAAGACTTAGAAAGAAATACATTTTTTCTGTGAAATAAACTTGGCTTTTTTTGTTTGTTTGCTTTCTTGCTACATTTGTTTGGTTTTGTTTTAGATGGCAAAGTGCTACACAGACTTTACAAGCGTATCTTTAAAAGAAGACTGACCAAATTTCAGGCCTGCACATTCCTGTGAGTTCAATGATGAAACAGTGTACTATTTTAAGAAGTGATTAAAAGCAGCTTTTTTTTTAGACCTGAAATTTAATCAAGATTTTCTCTTTCTTTTGTCAGTTGTTCTCTGACAAGCGAATTCATTTCCAAGTACATTAGGCTGAATGAGATTCCAAGAGGCCCATGAATACCTTCTTCCAGCTCCATCTCAACAAGAGGGACAGTGTACACGTCCAGATCAGAGGGCCTCCTTCAGAGATTACACATCACAAGCCTTCTGGTAACACTGGAAGCTTGGGCAGGCTCTTCTAAGGAAGCTGGCGAGAGGCCATACACCAGAATTTAAGCATAAGAAATCCTAATCTGTTTCCCACCTCTAAGGATAGCTGAAAGACATGCAATCTCCTTTTAAATTCAGAAGTGTTGATGTATAGACAATAGAGCCTTCCTATACTCTATCTTGCCACCTTTCCCATTTGGAAACTTGTAATATAAACAAAAGCACTTATGAAAACTGACCAGGGTGCCTTTTTTGGAGAAGGTTTGGCTGGCATGAAAGGGCCCTGGTCTAATTGGAATAGCTCCTAGGAATGATACACCAGGGTGTGGAAAAGCTGTAAGGACATGAAATGCTGTTCATATTCAAAACAAATGTAATGCAATAGGTTGCAACATAAACAAGTCTTTCTTGTTCAATAGGTCTAAAAAGATCAGCTCACACACACTGACCTTAAGACTGATTCTAGGATGCTGTAATGTAGCATTTTCCCATTTTTAAAAAAAGTATATGCTGGCCTGAGTGTGGTGGCTCATGCCTGTAATCTCAGCACTTTGGGAGGCCGAGGTGGGCAGATCACGTGAGGTCAGGGGTTTGAGACCAGCCTGGCCAACATGGTGAAACCCTATCTCTATTAAAAATAAAAATTAAAAAAATAGCTAGGTGTGGTGGCAGGTGCCTGTAATCTCAGCTACTCAGGAGGCTGAGGAAGGAGAATTGCTTGAGCCCAGGAGGTAGAGGTTGCAGTGAGCAGAGATTGGGACACTGCACTCCAGCCTGGGCTATAGAGCAAGACTTTGTCTCAAAATAAATAAATAAATAAAAGTGTATACTGTAGATAATTTACTCTGTAGTAAAGTACAGATTTACATCTGTAGATGATTTACTGTAGATGATATGATGCACCAAGTTTTGTGTAAAAAACAAGTAACAGGACATTATTCAGTTTTTACCAGGCTCTTGCATTTGGTGAGAGAAAGGATGGAGGCCACAGGACTTTTTCTCTGGCCGCCGAGAATGCCATCAAGAAGGGGCGATGGGGGAAGCTGGTGCACATTACATGTGCCAGGCGGCTGGGAGGTGGCCTAGGGTTAACCACATGCATATCCGTACAAACTTGCCTATGCTGAGAGACTCCAAAATTTCATTTCATAGGCTTGAACCTGCAATAACTCCAACTAAAGGGATTAAAATTCTCAAGACCACTTTGGTAGAAGACTCCACATTGGAAAAGTTTCCGCTGGTCTCTTTCTTTCCATTTTAACTGTCCAGCATTTCCCAAAGGGTAGTCTGCTAAAAGGTATTACCCAATACAATTTTCCATGGTCAAATACACTTGAAAAATGATGGCTTTAAGGAAAGCACAAATCTCTTGTGGCAGAGGGCCTCAGAACCTAACAAACGAACATGCACTGTCACTTTTCCAGTGACAATATAGACTGTCTCCCAGAGCCATTTCACCCTTTAACTTCTGTTTTGAGGGTAACAACTTATGGAGTTAACATCCCAAGGAATATATTTTGGGGGAATCTTATCATTTGGGGAAATATTATTTTAAAAATCTTGACCAGGTGCTGTGGCTCACACTTGCAATCCCAGCACTTTGGGAGGCCGAGGTGGGTGGATCATTTGCATCCAGGAGTTTGAGACCAGCCTGGGTAACATGACAAAACCCCGTCTCTTAAAAAAAAAAAAAATTTAATTGCTTTCTAAATTGCTCATTTTGTACCCATATTTTAAAATTCATGGCTTATACATTTCATATATGTATTATTTTGATAGCATTGTGAGAAATGTTAAAGAATTCAATTCATTTACTGTGTACGCTGACTCTTGACTAACTCAGCATTTCAAAAAGTATAATTTTGTGTGCTCAAAGGCACACACTACTTTTGGGGTTTCTAGAAATTTCAATACAAGGTTTCAAATAGATGATAGGCACTATTCGCCCAGTGTTAAGGCTTTGACTCAAACACCGCTTTAGATAGCAAATTAGATAATTATTACAAACATTCCATCACAGTGACGGGAAGGAATGCCCACATCGCTTACTCTGTCAAAGCCAGAGCATGGTCTATTTGATGAAGCCTCTTGTGATCTGCAGCCTCTGATAATGCCTATCAACCCCAACAACCAACTTTGATGCCCTGCTGAAGGAAGAGCTAAGCTGCTTTCACTTGAAAGGGATCAGAAACAATTACAAAATTGAACGAGGTACTACTGACATGGCAAGAAAGCATGCACAAAGAAGTGAAATACCAGGAACATGCATTAATCACCCCATGGAGCTGACAAGACTCTCCCTGAATCCACGAGATAAAACAGAGGTATAATTTTAAACAAGAAAACAGCCGGAGTCCAGAAATGACTTAGCTAATCTCTGTGCCAGAGCTTCATAATCCTAAACAGGAGGGTGATAACACCAACATTGAGCAGGCTCGTTAGGAAAATTAAGGGTAATGTACGTAAAACACCTAGCATGGTGCCTGGCACATAGTAGGCTCTAAATAAATAGTAATCATATTATTATCAGAACATTAAAATGTATGTGGCAGACATGCTGTCAAAATTCTTGTAATTTGCTAAAACTGCCAATGATCTCGAGACTTCCTCAAGATGTTAATAAATAAAAAACAGTAGGAACTAGCCAATGAAAACACAGACATTATTCAAAGCAGAAAAACAAGAGAAGTATCTTACAGATGGAATTTTTTTTTTTTTTTTTTGAGACAGAGTATTGCTCTGTTGCCCAGGCTGGAATGCAGTGGTGAGATCTTGGCTCACTGCAGCCTCGAACTCCTGGGCTCAAGCAATCCTTCCACCTTAGCCTCCCAAGTAGCTGGGGTTACAGGCGTGTCCCACAACATCCACCTAATTTTTTATTTTTTGATAGTAGACACAGAGCCTCCCTATATTGCCAAGGCTGATCTTGAACTCCTGGGCTCAAGCAGTCTTCCTACCTCAGCCTCCCAAATTGCTGGAGTTATAGGTGCGAGCCGCCACACCTGGCACAAATGAATTTTAATTCAAGAATCAGTGAGAACATTTCTTGTCCAGGGAGGACTAAAGTTTTTTGCTGTCAAATTGTGCTGTCCTCATAAGGGTGGAAAATTGTTAAAGTTTCCTAAGAGACTAAAGATATAGTATAGCGATGACCAGCAAATAGCAAAATAAAGCATATTTGTGATAGTTTGTCCCTGAATTGCAAATTGTATAATGAAAATTGCTCATGCAGGAATCAGCGTGAAAAGCTCAGCCTAGGATATCTGGTAAAGCATCTTAGGTTGGACGCAGTGGCTCATGCTTGTAATCCCAACACTTTGGGAGACCAAGGCGGGAGGATTGCTTGAAGCCAAGAGTTCAAGACCAGCTTGTGTAACAAACAAACAATCCCCACCCTATCTCTACAAAAGATTTTTTTAAATTAGCCAGGTGTGGTGGCATGCACCTGTAGTCTCAGTTACATGAGAGGCTAAGATGGGAGGAGCAGAGAAGCCCAGGAGTTCAAGGTTGCAGTGGGCTATGATCACCAGTGCACTCCAGCCTGGGCGATACAGCAAGACCCTGTCTCAAAAAAAAAGGATCTTGGTTCTAGACACCCAAAGAGAGATGGCAGAAAGATAAATTCTGAGCAGTGCGTACGGGTCACATTGTCTTTATTTCTGTAATCTCCCATCCTCACAAGTGAGGCATTACAATCATATCCTTGCCTAGAGCACATCCAGCTATGAGAGGAGAAAACTCTGCTTAGTTCCTGCTGCCATACAGCTTCCTGCATTTTTTTTTTTTTTTTTTTTTTACGCTTAAGGCAGATGGGGTATTGAGTTGGAAAAAAAAAGAAAAAAGATTATATGCCTCACACTAAATTTCAATTTTTGTCCTCAGTGTCTCTCTTTCTATACAAAAGCATAAGGGTTTTGTTGGGTTTGGGTGAGGATCACTTTCCCGCAGTGGAACATTTAATCTCTAGCCGTGTGTGTATTTCACTAGCTACTTGTTGGACAGTACATTCCTGTGACTATAAAATAGTCTGTCCCCTTGGGACACCAGTTGTCTCCATATGGGAAGATTTGACCTTCATTTCAGCAGGAGATTGGAAGAAATGTCATTTTCTTGCGGTCTGTTAAACAATGTGACATCTTGTTTTGCATTGGCCTTCGGCTCCAACCCATCCCACCCTCCTTTAAATCATTCGCTCCTGAAGATATTGCCTTAGACCTTTTGCTTTTCCTTCTCAAATTGGTGGTGGATAACGATACTGGAAAGTTGTCAAATTCCTTCTAGGAATAATATATTGATTTTTGACAATTGAAAGGGTCTCAGTCCTAACCCAAAGATCCTGTACAATGAAGCAGCGGCTCTCTGAAAGCTCGCACGCCCCTGCAGGAAGACCATGCCTCTCTGGAAAGCAGCTACTCCGGTTTAACCAGGAATAAGCCTGATAATAGAAGAATAGAACTGAAGTTGACACATTCTCATTAGAGTGGCTGAAACAAAAGCACATATGGATCCTTCCGAATCACTGAACACACACTGCTTGGTAAATTATATTCTCATTTTCAGAGGCTATGTCTCAGAATGCTTTAGCAGGTAATACCTGTCCTGAGCTCTGCGTGGCTACTTTCCACCACCCCTAAATGAATTCAGTGGGCCCCTGGGAAGGATCAGGAAAAGTTAACTGTAAGGTACTGACAAGCTTGTCTTCCACCAGGCTTAGCTAAGTGAATCCCAGCCCTGTACCTCAAGACACCTGGGGCCATTTCCAGAGCTCCCATTCTCCATTAATGAATAGGAATACAACTATCAAGGTAAGAGTTGGAAACTGACATTAATCTCTTTCTAGAAATGATGCATCTTTGACTCTGTTCTCTGTAAGCTGTTGGTGATGACATCATTCTCCCTCGCATTTGATCTGGGCAAGGAAAGTGTCCTGAGAGACATCAGGGACAGGGGGCAGGAGGCAGATTCAGAAAGGCCACCTCTACCAATGAATACCTCTGTGCTGTGTGACAGAAGCTCAGGGTCGCTTCTAGATCTCCAGGTCTGAATCTCAGAAAGAGCCTGGGTCCATCACTCGGAGTCTTAGTTGCTGCAATAGAAACCCACTCTGAAGGACCGAAGCAGAAAAAGCAGATGTTAAAAGCACATTGAGTAACTCCTTAAATTGGCCATCAAGACCAGAGAAAATCAGGCCCAGAAATATGCCTGAGCTCCTCTGTTGCTACCACTAGCCTTCTCCCCAGCTCTGCACACAAGTGTGGCCACTGGAACTACCACCCTTGGGCACCACCAGGCACCTCAGAAACTGAGGCTGCCCTGCTGCTCAGCGACACTCACTCCTAAATCTAAGGTCCAGGGAGAACACATGACTGGTTAAGCCAAGTCATGTTCTCACCCTTTGCTGGTGGAGATGGGGATGAGGACAAGTACCTGGCTTTTTTCTATTTGCTTCTTTGGGAAGGGAAGCAGGTGAGTTCAGATGCTTAACAAAATCAGTCCCCCCACCCCCAAAAATAGAAGGGAGGAAAGAAGGAAGCGAGGAGGAATCTGGGCAAATGCTCATCACAGAACCTCTCAATAATTCTGGCAAAATGCAGCATAAACCATTTTCCATTTAAAATAAGACTGTGCCCTCTCTCTATTCCCTGCAACCCTCTCAAATTCTCCCTTGCCGTTACTAGGCAAACTCAGTTTTAAAAAACCCACTCATAATTCTGCCACAGAGCTAAGCGTATTCCTCTAACTCCCCAAAAAATAACCACCCTGAAACCTTAGCCAGGTTTCTCTGCCATAATGAACTTTTACATGGCCTTTTTTTGAACTAAAGGTCATTAAAAATTTTTTTTAATGACTGAACTGTTCAAAAAGAAGAAAGAAAAATAAGTCAAGCTATTTGTGATTTTTGAAGAGCAATAATGAAGGCAACCTCAACTTTTTGTCCACGTGAAAAAATTTTCTCATTTCTCTGAACAGCTTTTAATTTTGTTTTCTTCTCATAGGCATAATTAATGGGATCCCTACAGAAAAAGACAACAAAAACAAAGCTAAAAATGTTTGTAATTGTCATGACACAGAAAATTTTACTAGCTTTTAAATAGTAGAATGGACAGCTAAAGTATTCCAGTTATAGAATCTGCAGAAGGGGAAATAATTGTAGAAAAACAAAAGCAGAAACTATCTCCTTGGTCTTTTTTTAAGTATATGCCATTGCCAACTTCCTGGGAAATCCGGGAAATCCAATTCCTGCTGGTCTTGCTTCCAGACAGGCCATAAACTACGTGATCCCTGAAATTCCTTTTAATGGGCATCAGACATGAGCTGTTAACTAACATAATGCATGGCTGAGCTCCTCCACAGAAGCAAACTGAAAATTGGACAAATTCCAGAGGATTCATCTTCAACACCTTCTCAATCTAAATTTCCCTCCCCTTGGCCTGGCACAGTGGCTCATGTCTATAATCTCAGCACTTTGGGAAATCAAGTTGGGAAGATCGATTGTTTGAGCCCAGGAGTTCAAGACCAGCTTGGGCAACATAGTGAGGCCCCATTTCTACAAAAAATAAATTTCCCTCCCCTTCAATGACTGCAAATGAAAGCTCATTTGAACCATTTGCTTTACACTACTATCTGCGAAACTCTGTTAAATTTTTGCTTTATCAGTAATGCTTTCATTTTTTGGAGGGAGAACATATCATGTAGCAGAGATGTTATTAAATGTTGGTTTTAAAATAGAAGTTACATAGTTAGCACTGTCTTTGCTGTAGACAAGTAGAGAAGTTTCATATGCATAGCATGTTTGCAATAGCTAGATTGCTTGCGGATGCTAAGAATAGGCAGTTTCACTAAGTCTTCTGTGTGTTATTCTAATTCATGCTTAACAGTTGATTTTTCAAGTGTTATTCCTACTTGAGAGCCATTTTGTGAAAATGATTCTCACCTCTTCTACTTTGTTACAGCACCTAGAAGGTGGCAACGCATATTGGTCAAGTCCACCTGGGACAGGTAGCTGCCCTTCATAGTAACTGAAGAGAGTCTTCACATTTGAAAATGTATAAGAACAAATAATTTTTGGTTGAGAATAACCAAACTTAATTATTTTATGCCCAAATATAGGCAACAAATTACAAATAATATGCAGTAAAAGTCTGGCCTGGGTGTGGGATTATCTACCCATCTGTTCTCTCTGGATGAAGATCTTGGCCAAGAAAGAACAATGTAGCCAGAGTCATGTCCTTAAGGTACCTGTTTTTCTTTTCCTTTTTTTTTTTTTTCTTTTTTGAGACAGTATCTTGCTGTGTCACCCAGGCTAGAAGGCAGGAGTGCAGTGGCACGATCACGGCTCACTACAGCCTCCGCCTCCTGGACTCAGGTTATCCTCCCACCTCAACCTCCCAAGTAGCTGGGACCACAGGCACACACCATCACACCTGGCTGATTTTTGTATTTTTTTGTAGAGACAGAGTTTCACCCGGTTTCCCAGGCTGGTCCTGAACTCCTGGGATCAAAGGATCTACCCACTTTGGCCTCCCAAAGTGCTGGGACTACAGGCCGAGCCACTGCACCTAGTCCTATTTGTTTTTCTATTACTGCTTTTACGTTTTCAGTTTGCATTGTTAAATCATGTGCTCCTCATTGGTAAGTGCTAGTCTGGTAGCCCTCTGTCACTGCCATTAGCATGTTATTGTAAGGAGTTCTGTCTTTACAATCTGTAATTCTGCATTGTAAAGAGTTCTGTCTTGGCCGTGCATGGTAGCTCACACCTGTAATCCCAGCACTTTGGAAGGCCAAGGTGGGCAGATCACTTGAGGTCAGGATTTCAAGACCAGCCTGGCCAACATGTCTGGTAAAAATATATCTCTACTAAACATACAAAACTTAGCCGGGTGTGGTGGTGCATGCCTGTAATCCCAGCTGCTCTGGAGGCTGAAGCAGGAGAGTTGCTTGGACCTGGGAGCTGGAGGCTGCAGTGAGTAGAGATCCTGCCACTGCACTGCAGCCTGGGCAACAGAGCAAGACTCTCTCTCAAAAAAAAAAAGAAAAAAGAAAAGAAAAGAAAAGAAAAGTTAAACCCTTTAAGTACAAGCTTCTGGCTTCAGAGTTCTTGCTAGTATTACTAATGGCTATTGCACAAATCTTTGCAATTAGAAACTGGAAAAGTGCTGATGTTCTTCGGACTCTCTATAAGGAAAGCAATGGTGTCATGTTGAAGAGATGTCTGTTTCAGACAAATTTTGACAGTTACTACCTGGGTAATCGTGTACAAATTGTATAAACTCTCAGAGCCTTGGGACAGTGAAATCTGTTACTGTGATTGGCACCCAATAAGCACTCACAGGATGGCAGTTACTACTATTATTTCTCCCCAATGTCCTTTCATGGAGACGCAGAAAGGGGTTAGTGAAAAATGCATGGGCTGAGTTGAAAAATATTGCCCAGTTGAATTTCTGCCTAAAGAATATTTCTATTACCCCAAACACTTTTTCTGAATGGTTTCCTGTATCCACCTTAAATATCTCCCCATGCAAAGGAGGTTCAAGGGATTTATGAGCATACACACTATTTACTATTTATTTGTCACATAAATAATGGGAACTTGAAAATTGAAGCCTAATGAATTAGGGATTATTAATTCCTATTATACTTTATACTAATTCCTAATATACTTTATATTAATTCATATTCTACTTTAATAATTATCAATTTAATAGCATTCATTACTGCAAGGTTCTAGGTGGTTCTGTGTCATGAGGCAACTCACACACTGCTGCAGTTCCTCCATATAGCCTACTTGGACCCGCGGGATCTTACATATGAAAGCCCACCAGAACCTATCAAATGGATAACGCCACATTCCAAACATGCAGTTTTGCAGCAAAGAGAAAATTAAAGTGCATCCCAGACTTCATTAAAAAGTCTGTTTCTAAAACACTGATGACTCTACGTTTGGTAAAAAACAGAGTGAAGGAAAGTGCCTATCAATTTAAAAAAAGAAGAGTGTATAAGCACATTGGGAGAAATAGAATGTAAAGAACATTGTTTTTAAAAGTGGGTTTTTGAAGCATGAAATTGATATCAAACTAGGCATAAGGAATAATATAGAAAGCAGGGATGTATTTGAAGTGGGTATGAGTCAAGAAGGGTCAAGTCTGTGACTCATTGTCAATACATCTGTTGTCAGTAAGCATATAATTAAAAGGTGTTTATTTGGAGGAAGGTTGATAGCACACTTTATATTGCAGGTATTAAACTGGTACCACCTGAACACACTGCCCAATCTTAGTATTACTAGATAACTAGTGCAACAAGTTACTATATGCCTAGAATAGGATGCACCACCTGTGAAGTCATCTTGTCTTAAAAGTTCAACCTAAACCTAATCAATTTTCTATACCAAAGTTTCAGTTACAGGAAATATGGATGAGAGAATAACAAGTTAGTTGGCACTATGAGGAACCAATTGGCCAAGTTCAGAATGTGACACTTTCTATAGAAACAACCCAGTTTATCTTATAAACTAATGGCATAAATAAAAGTGGGAAATGGTGTGTAGTTATAAGAATCAACAGCCGGGTGCGGTGGCTCATGCCTGTAATCCCAGCACTTCGGGAGGCAGAGGGAGATGGATCACCTGGTTAGGAGTTTGAGACCAGCCTGACCAACATGGAGGAACCCCATCTCTATGAAAAATACAAAATTAGCCAGGCATGGTGGTGCATGCCTGTAATCGTAGCTACTCAGGAGGCTGAGGCAGGAGAATCACTTGAACCCTGGAGACAGAGGTTGTGGTGAGCCAAGATTATGCCATTGCACTCCAGCCTGGGCAACAAGAGCGAAACTCCATATCAAAAAAAAAAAAAGAATAAAAAGACCTAACATATTAATTAAGTGCAGTATGTGGATCTAGTGCAAAAACTGATTAAAAAAAAAAACAACTATAAAAAGAGGTTTTTGAGACAATCTGGGAAATTTTAATGTAGTAAGGTTTTAAATGAAATTAAAGAAATTATTGTTGATTTTATTACCTGTGATAATGGCATGGTGAGTTACGTTTCTTTAAGAAATAAAGGGGAATAGATCTTATTTGTTAGAAATATATACTTAAGCGTTAGGTATAAAACAACACAGCGTGAGATTTGCTTTAAAATAGCGTAGCAAGAAAAAAAAACAGGTAGAAAGAATGAAGCATGATTAGCAAAATGTTGATCATTGCCAAAGTCAGGTAAATATAGGTTATTGTACTATGCTCTCTATTTTTTTTTCTTTTTATTATTATTATTATTATTATACTTTAGGCTCTACGGTACATGTGCGCAACGTGCAGGTAAGTTGCATATGTATACATGTGCCATGCTGGTGCACTGCACCCACCAACTCGTCATCTAGCATTAGGTATATCTCCTAATGCTATCCCTCCCCCCTCCCCCCACCCCACAACAGTCCCTGAAGTGTGATGTTCCCCTTCCTGTGTCCATGTGTTCTCACTGTTCAATTCCCACCTATGAGTGAGAATATGCGATGTTTGGTTTTTTGCTCTTGCGATAGTTTACTGAGAATGATGATTTCCAATTTCATCCATGTCCCTACAAAGGACGTGAACTCATCATTTTTTATGGCTGCATAGTATTCCGTGGTGTATATGTGCCACATTTTCTTAATCCAGTCTATCATTGTTGGACATTTGGGTTGGTTCCAAGTCTTTGCTATTGTGAATAATGCCGCAATAAACATACGTGTGCATGTGTCTTTATAGCAGCATGATTTATAGTCCTTTGGGTATATACCCAGTAATGGGATGGCTGGGTCAAATGGAATTTCTAGTTCTAGATCCCTGAGGAATTGCCACACTGACTTCCACAAGGGTTGAACTAGTTTACAGTCCCACCAACAGTGTAAAAGTGTTCCTATTTCTCCACATCCTCTCCAGCACCTGTTGTTTCCTGACTTTTTAATGATTGCTCTCTATTTTTGACTATTTGAAAATTTCTGTTTTCCATCTTTATAATTGCCTCATGATAAATGTACTCATTTCATTCTGGAGACATTACTGGAAAATGCAGTGGCCCTGGAAAAAATAGACTGGTTTGTTACCAACATGCTATGATAAATTAGCATTTGACTGAATCATTGCTGCCATGTGAAAAGATGTATCTTTGAAAGGGGGATATTTCCAATACTATTTGTTCCAGTATTATACCTGAACACCAGTGAAAGATCAGACTTGGCTCTAGCACTCGGTTTAATATGTTAAATGCTTAAAAGCATATGAAATGCTAAGAAGAAAAAGTAATTTCTGTCAAAAGATAGTAATACCTGCAGCAGCCAGGGAGAGCATATGCAAAGGAAAATATTTGGACACATTTCACTTCATAGTGAGGACATGGAATGGTCAACACATTTCATTTCATAGTGAGGACATGGAATGGTCAAGTCCAGGATATTGGGGAATCATGTCTTCAACAAGGAGCATTACCTCATGGGGCAGACCAGCCACAGTGTGATGCCAACAGAAAAGGACGTCCCATTTTACATAAATAGAGGCTACTTTGGACAACTATATAATGATGTGTTGACATTTCACAGTCAACGAACACACGAATAAAATGTACACCTTAAGTGATCTCAGAGGCTGCTTCATATACATAGTGGTGTCACTGTTGGTGATGACCTATGTAAATTCTTCCAAGATCACTTTTAGTATCCTTAGGGCTCCTATTGATTAACTCAGTTCAACAATGTAAGCCCCCTTTTTTTGAAGTTAAATTTTGCTTTTATACATTTAGGGAGTACAGGGTAGATTGTTACATGGGTGTACTGTGCAGTGGTGAAGTCTAGGCTTTTAGTGTAACCATCACCCAAAGAGTGTACATTGTACCCGTGAGGTGATTTCTCATCCCTCATCCTGCCCGTCTTCCCACCCTTCTAAGTCTCTAATGTCTACTATTCCAGTCTCTACGTCCAGGTGTACTCATTATTTAGCTCCCACTTATAGGTGAGAACAAGCAATATTTGACTTCCTGTTTCTGAGTTATTTCACTTAAGATAATGCCCTACCAAAGGGTTCTGTTTTAGAGACAGTTATAACAATTCCCATATCATTATAAGCCAATATCAGGACCTTCTAAAACTGGAAGTTCAGAGTTGACAGACCTTAAGTTTCAGCACAGAAAAAGCAGATGCCACCATCCACATTCTGAATTTTCAACCCAGAATTTCATATTCAGCCAAACAAAGCTTCATAAGTGAAAGAGAAATAACATCCTCTACAAACAAGCAAATGTTGAGAGATTTTGTCACCACCAGGCCTGCCTTACAAGAGCTCCTGAAGGAAGCACTAAACATGGAAAGGAACAGCCAGTACCAGCTACTACAAAAACATACCAAATTGTGAAGACCATCAAGGCTAGGAAGGAACTGCAACAATTAAGGGGCAAAATAACCAGCTAACATCATAAAGTCAGGATGAAATTCACACATAACAATATTAACCTTAAATGTAAATGGGCTAAATGTCCCAATTAAAAGACACAGACTGGCAAATTGGATAATGAGTCAAGACCCATCAGTGTGCTGTATTCAGAAGACCCATCTCACATGAAGAGATACACATAGGCTCAAAATAAAGGGATGGAGGAAGATCTACCAGGCAAATGGAAAGCAAAAGAAAGCAGGTGTTGCAATCCTAGTCTCGGATAAAACAGACTTTAAACCAACAAAGATCAAAAGAGACAAAGGTCATTACATAATGGTAAAGGGATCAATTCAACAAGAAGAGCTAACTGTCCTAAATATATATGCACCCAACACAAGAGCACCCAGATTCATAAAGCAAGTTCTCAGTGACCTACAAACAGACTTAGACTCCCACACAATAATAATGGGAGACTTTAACACCCCACTGTCAATATTAGACACATCAATGAGACGGAAGGTTAAGAAGGATATCCAGGTCTTGAACACAGCTCTGCACCAAATGGACCTAATAGACATCTACAGAACTCTCCACCCCAAATCAACAGAATATACATTCTTCTCAGCACCACATCACACTTATTCCAAAATTGACCACATAGTTGGAAGTAAAGCACTCCTCAGCAAAAGTAAAAGAACAGATATCACAACAAACTGTCTCTCAGACCACAGTGCAATCAAATTAGAACTTAGGATTAAGAAACTCTCAAAACCGCACAACTACATGGAAACTGAACAACCTGCTCCTGAATGACTACTGGGTAAATAATGAAATGAAGGCAGAAATAAAGATGTTCTTTGAAACCAATGAGAACAAAGACACAACATACCAGAATCTCTGGGACACATTTAAAGCAGTATGTAGTGGGAAATTTATAGCACTAAATGCCCACTAGAGAAAGCAGGAAAGATCTAAAATCAACACCGTAACATCACAATAAAAGAACTAGAGAAACAAGAGCAAACATATTCAAAAGCTAGCAGAAGGCAAGAAATAACTAAGATCAGAGCAGAAATGAAGGAGATAGAGACATAAAAAACCCTTCAAAAAAATCAATGAATCCAGGAGCTGGTTTTTTGAAAAGATCAACAAAACTGATAGAACACTAGCTAGACTAATAAAGAAGAAAAAGAGAAGAATCAAATAGATGCAATAAAAAATGATAAGGGTGGAGCCAAGATGGCCGAATAGGAACGGTTCCAGCCTGCAGCTCACAGCATGAGCGATGCAGAAGACGGGTGATTTCTGCATTTCCAACTGAGGTATCAGGTTCATCTCACTGGGGAGTGCCGGACAGTGGGTGCAGGACAGCGGGTGCAGCGCACCGTGCGTGAGGTGAAGCAGGGCAAGGCATTGCCTCACCCAGGAAGCACAAGGAGTCAGGGAATTCCCTTTCCTAGTCAAAGAAAGGGGTGACAGACGACACCTGGAAAATCGGGTCACTCCCACCCTAATACTGCGCTTTTCCAACGGGCTTAACAAACCGCACACCAGGAGATTATATCCCACGCCTGGCTCAGAGGGTCCTATGCCCACAGAGCCTTGCTGATTGCTAGCACAGCAGTCTGAGATCAAACTGCAAGATGGCAGCGAGGCTGGGGGAGGGGCGCCCGCCATTGCTCAGGCTTGAGTAGGTAAACAAAACAGCCGGGAAGCTCGAACTGGGTGGAGCCCACCATAGCTCAAGGAGGCCTGCCTACCTCTGTAGGCTCCACCTCTGGGGGCAGGGCACAGACAAACAAAAGACAGCAATAGCCTCTGCAGACTTAAATGTCCCTATCCGACAGCTTTGAAGAGAGTAGTGGTCCTCCCAGCACGCAGCTTGAGATCTAAGAATGGGCAGACTGCCTCCTCAAGTGGGTCCCTGAATCCCGACTAGCCTAACTGGGAGCCACCCCGCAGTAGGGGCAGACTGACACCTCACACAGCCGGGTACTCCTCTGGGACAAAACTTTCAGAGGAACGATCAGGCAGCAGCATTTGTGGCTCACCAATAGCTGCTGTTCTGCAGCCACCGCTGCTGATACCCAGGCAAACAGGGTCTGGAGTGGACCTCCAGTAAACTCCAACAGACCTGCAGCTGAGGGTCCTGACTGTTAGAAGGAAAACTAACAAACAGAAAGGACATCCACACCAAAAACCCATCTGTACATCACCATCGTCAAAGACCAAATGTAGATAAAACCACAAAGATGGGGAAAAAACAGAGCAGAAAAACTGGAAACTCTAAAAATCAGAGTGCCTCTCCTCCTCCAAAGGAACGCAGCTTCTCACCAGCAACGGAACAAAGCTGGACAGAGAATGACTTTGACGAGTTGAGAGAGGAAGGCTTCAGAAGATCAAACTACTGCAAGCTAAAGGAGGAAGTTCAAACCAATGGCAAAGAAGTTAAAAACTTTGAAAAAAAATTAGACGAATGGATAACTAGAATAACCAACGCAGGGAAGTCCTTAAAGGACCTGATGGAGCTGAAAACCACGGCATGAGAACTACATGATGAATGCAAAAGCCTCAGGAACCAATGCGATCAACTGGAAGAAAGGGTATCAGCAATGGAAGATGAAATGAATGAAATGAAACGTGAAGAGAGTTTAGAGAAAAAAGAAAAAAAGGAAATGAACAAAGGCTCCAAGAAATATGGGACTATGTGAAAAGACCAAATCTACATCTAATTGGTGTACCTGAAACTGACAAGGATAATGGAACAAAGTTGAAAATCACTCTGCAGGATATTATCCAGGAGAACTTCTCCAATCTAGCAAGGCAAGCCAACATTCAAATTCAGGAAATACAGAGAACGCCACAAAGGTACTCCTCGAGAAGAGCAACTCCAAGACACATAATTGTCAGATTCACCAAAGTTGAAATGAAGGAAAAAATGTTAAGGGCAACCAGAGAGAAAGGTCAGGTTACCCACAAAGGGAAGCCCATCAGACTAACAGCTGATCTCTCGGCAGAAACTCTACAAGCCAGAAGAGAGTGGGGGCCAATATTCAACATTCTTAAAGAAAAGAATTTTCAGCCCAGATTTTCATATCCAGCCAAACTAAGCTTCATAAATGAAGGAGAAATAAAATCCTTTACAGACAAGCAAATGCAGAGACATTTTGTCACCACCAGGTCTGCCCTAAAAGAGGTCCTGAAGGAAGCCCTAAACATGGAAAGGAACAACTGGTACCAGCCACTGCAAAAAACATGCCAAATTGTAAAGACCATCAAGGCTAGGAAGAAACTGCATCAACTAACGAGCAAAATAACCAGCTAACATCATAATGACAGGATCTAATTCACACATAACAATACTAACCTTAAATGTAAATGGGCTAAATGCTCCAATTAAAAGGCACAGACTGGCAAATTGGATAGAGTCAAGACCCATCAGTGTGCTGTATTCAGGAAACCCATCTCACATGCAGACACACACATAGGCTCAAAATAAAGGGATGGAGGAAGATCTACCAAGCAAATGGAAAACAAAAAAAGGCAGGAGTTGTAATCCTAGTCTCTGATAAAATGGACTTTAAACCAACAAAGATCAAAAGAGACAAAGAAGGCCATTACATAATGGTAAAGGGATCAATTCAACAGGAAGAGCTAACTATTCTAAATATACATGCACCCAATACAGGAGCACCCAGATTCATAAAGCAAGTCCTTAGTGACCTACAAACAGACTTAGACTCTCACACAATAATAATGGGAGACTTTAACACCCCACTGTCAACATTAGACAGATCAACGAGACAGAAAGTTAACAAAGATATCCAGGAATTGAACTCAGCTCTGCACCAAGCGGACCTAATAGACATCTGCAGAACTCTCCACCCCAAATCAACAGAATATACATTATTTTCAGCACCACACCACACCTATTCCAAAATTGACCACATAGTTGGAAGTAAAGCACTCCTCAGCAAATGTAAAAGAACAGATATCACAACAAACTGTCTCTCAGACCACAGTGCAATCAAACTAGAACTCAGGATTCAGAAACTCACTCAAAACTGCTCAACTACATGGAAACTGAACAACCTGCTCCTGAATGACTACTGGGTACATAAAGAAATGAAGGCAGAAATAAAGATGTTCTTCGAAACCAACGAGAACAAAGACACAACATACCAGAATCTCTGGGACACATTCAAAGCAGTGTGTAGAGGGAAATTTATAGCACTAAATGCCCACAGAGAAAGCAGGAAAGATCTAAAATTGACACCCTAACATCACAATTAAAAGAACTAGAGAAGCAAGAGCAAACATATTCAAAAGCTAGCAGAAGGCCAGAAATAACTAAGATCAGAGCAGAACTGAAGGAAATAGAGACACAAAAAACCCTTCAAAAAATCAATGAATCCAGGAGCTGGTTTTTTGAAAGGATCAACAAAATTGATAGACCACTAGCAAGACTAATAAAGAAGAAAAGAGAGAAGAATCAAATAGATGCAATAAAAAATGACAAAGGGGATATCACCACCGATCCCACAGAAATACAAACTACCATCAGAGAATACTATAAACATCTCTACGCAAATAAACTAGAAAATCTAGAAGAAATGGATAAATTCCTCGACACATACACCCTCCCAAGACTAAACCAGGAAGAAGTTGAATCTCTGAATAGACCAATAACAGGAGCTGAAATTGTGGCAATAATTAATAGCTTACCAATCAAAAAAAGTCCAGGACCGGAAGGATTCACAGCCAAATTCTACCAGAGGTACAAGAAGGAGCTGGTACCATTCCTTCTGAAACTATTCCAATCAACAGAAAAAGAGGGAATCCTCCCTAACGCATTTTATGAGGCCAGCATCATCCTGATACCAAAGCCTGGCAGAGACACAACAAAAAAAGAGAATTTTAGACCAATATCCTTGATGAACATTGATGCAAAAATCCTCAACAAAATACTGGGAAACTGAATCCAGCAACACATCAAGAAGCTTATCCACCATGATCAAGTGGGCTTCATTCCTGGGATGCAAGTCTGGTTCAACATACGAAAATCAATAAATGTAATCCAGCATATAAACAGAACCAAAGACAAAAACCACATGATTATCTCAATAGATGCAGAAAAGGCCTTTGACAAAATTCAACAACCCTTCATGCTAAAAACTCTCAATAAATTAGGTATTGATGGGATGTATCTCAAAATAATAAGAGCTATCTATGACAAACCCACAGGCAATATCATACTGAATGGACAAAAACTGGAAGCATTCCCTTTGAAAACTGGCACAAGACAGGGATGCCCTCTCTCACCACTCCTATTCAACATAATGTTGGAAGTTCTGGCCAGGGCAATCAGTCAGAAGAAGGAAATAAAGGGCATTCAATAGGAAAAGAGGAAGTCAAATTGTCCCTGTTTGCAGATAACATGATTGTATATCTAGAAAACCCCATTGTCTCAGCCCAAAATCTCCTTAAGCTGATAAGCAACTTCAGCAAATTCTCAGGATACAAAATCAATGTGCAAAAATCACAGGCATTCTTATACACTAAGAACAGACAAACAGAGAGCCAAATCATGAGTGAACTTCCATTCATAATCACTTCAAAGAGAATAAAATACCTAGGAATCCAATTTACAAGGGATGTGAAGGACCTCTTCAAGGAGAACTACAAACCACTGCTCAATGAAATAAAAGAGGATACAAACAAATGGAAGAACATTCCATGCTCATGGGTAGGAAGAATCAACATCGTGAAAATGGCCATACTGCCCAAGGTAATTTATAGATTCAATGCCATCCCCATCAAGCTACCAATGACTTTCTTCACAGAATTGGAAAAAACTACTTTAAAGTTCATATGGAACCAAAAAAGAGCCCACATCGCCAAGTCAATCCTAAGCCAAAAGAACAAAGCTGGAGGCATCACGCTACCTGACTTCAAACTATACTACAAGACTACAGTAACCAAAACAGCATGGTACTGGTACCAAAACAGAGATATAGACCAATGGAACAGAACAGAGCCCTCAGAAATAATGCCGCATATCTACAACCATCTGATCTTTGACAAACCTGAGAAAAACAAGCAATGGGGAAAGGATTCCCTATTTAATAAATGGTGCTGGGAAAACTGGCTAGCCATATGTAGAAAGCTGAAACTGGATCCCTTCCTTACACCTTATACAAAAATTAATTCAAGATGGATTAAAGACTTAAATGTTAGACCTAAAACCATAAAAACCCTAGAAGAAAACCTAGGCAATACCATTCAGGACATAGGCATGGGCAAGGACTTCATGTCTAAAACACCAAAAGCAATGGCAACAAAAGCCAAAATTGACAAATGGGGTCTAATTAAACTAAATAGCTTCTGCACAGCAAAAGAAACCACCATCAGAGTGAACAGGCAACCTACACAATGGAAGAAAAATTTTGCAACCTACTCATCTGACAAATGGCTAATATCCAGAATCTACAATGAACTCAAATAAATTCATAAGAAAAAAACAAACAACCCCATCAAAAAGTGGGCAAAGGATATGAACAGACACTTCTCAAAAGAAGACATTTATGCAGCCAAAAAACACATGAAAAAATGCTCATCATCACTGGCCATCAGAGAAATGTAAATCAAAACCACAATGAGATACTATCTCATGCCAGTTAGAATGGCAATCATTAAAAAGTCAGGAAACAACAGGTGCTGGAGAGGATGTGGAGAAATAGGAACACTTTTACACTGTTGGTGGGACTGTAAACTAGTTCAACCATTGTGGAAGTCAGTGTGGCAATTCCTCAGGGATCTAGAACTAGAAATACCATTTGACCCAGCCATTCCATTACTGGGTATATACCCAAAGGATTATAAATCATGCTGCTATAAAGACACATGCACATGTATGTTTATTGCGGCACTATTCACAATAGGAAAGACTTGGAACCAACCCAAATGTCCAACAATGATAGACTGGATTAAGAAAATGTGGCACATATACACCATGGAATACTATGCAGCCATATAAAAATGATGAATTCATGTCCTTTGTAGGGACATGGATGAAGCTGGAAACCATCATTCTCAGCAAACTATCGCAAGGACAAAAAACAAAACACCACATGTTCTCACTCATAGGTGGGAATTGAACAAAGAGAACACATGGACACAGGAAGGGGATCATACACACCAGGGCCTGTTGTGGGGTGGGGGAAGCGGGGAGGGATAGCATTAGGAGATACACCTAATGCTAAATGACGAGTTAATGGGTGCAGCACACCAACATGGCACATGTATACATATGTAACAAACCTGCACGTTGTGCACATGTACCCTAAAACTTAAAGTTTTATAAGAATATTATAAAGTATAATAATAATAAAGAAATACAAAACAATAAAATTAAGTAAATAAATAAAGACACCTATATTCAGTTTAAAAAAAAAGATAAAGGGGATATCACCACCAATCCCACAGAAATACAAACTACCATCAGAGAATACTATAAACATCTGTATGTAAATAAACTAGAAAATCTAGAAGAAATGGATAAATTCCTGGACACATACACCCTCCCAAGACTAAACCTAGAAGAAGTTGAATCTCTGAATAGACCAATAACAGTCTCTGAAATTGAGGCAATAATAGCCTACCAACCAAAAAAAGTCCAGGACTAGACGGATTCATGGCCGAGTTCTACCAGAGATACAAACAGGAGCTGGAACCATTCCTTCTGAAACTATTCCAATCAATAGAAAAAGAGAGAATCCCCGATAACTCATTTTATGAGGCCAGCATCATCCTGATACCAAAGCCTAGCAGAGACACAACAAAAAAAGAGAATTTTAGACCAATATCCCTGATGAACTTCGACCCGAAAATCCTCAATAAGATACTGGCAAACTGAATACAGCAGCACATCAAAAAGCCTATCCACCATGATCAAGTTGGCTTCATCCTGGGGATGCAAGTCTGGTTCAACATACGCAAATCAATAAATGTAATCCATCACATAAACAGAACCTATGACAAAAACCACATGATTATCTTAATAGATGCAGAAAAGGCCTTTGACAAAAACCCAACAGCCCTTCATGCTAAAAACTCTCAATGGATAGAACGTATCTCAAAATATTAAGATCTATTTATGACAAACCCACAGCCAATATCATACTGAATGGGCAAAAACTGGAAGCGTTCCCTTTGAAAACTGGCACAAGACAGGGATGCCCTCTCTCCTATTCAACATAGTGTTGGAAGTTCTGGCCAGGGCAATCAGGCAAGAGAAAGAAAGAAAGTATATTCAATTAGGAAACGAGGAAGTCAAATTGTCCCTATTTGCACATGACATGATTGTATATTTAGAAAACTCCATCATCTCAGCCCAAAATCTCCTTAAGCTGGTAAGCAACTTCAGCAAAGTCCCAGGATACAAAATCAATATGCAAAAATCACACACATTCCTATACACCAATAACAGACAGAGAGCCAAATCATGAGTGAACTCCCATTCACAACAATAAAATACCTAGGAATCCAACTTACAAGGGATGTGAAGGACCTCTTCAAGGAGAACTACAAACCACTGCTCAATGAAATAAAAGAGGATACAAACAAATGGAAGAACATTCCTTGCTCATGGATAGGAAGAATCAACATCGTGAAAATGGCCATACTGCCCAAGGTAATTTATACATTCAATGCTATCCCCATCAAGCTACCAATGACTTTTTTTCACAGAATTGGAAACAACTACTTTAAAGTTCATATGGTACCAAAAAAGAGCCCACATTGCCAAGACAATCCTAAGCAAAAAGAACAAAGCTGGAGGCATCATGCTACCTCACTTCAAACTATACTACAAGGCTACAGTAACCAAAACAGAATGGTACTGGTACCAAAAAAGAGATATAGACCAATGGAACAGAACAGAGGTCTCAGAAATAACACCACGTATCGACAACCATCTGATTTTGGCAAACCTGACAAAAACAAGCAATGGGGAAAGGATTCCCTATTTAATAAATGGTGCTGGGAAAACTGGCTAGCCATATGTAGAAAGCTGAAACTGGATCCCTTCCTTACACCTTATACAAAAATTAATTCAAGATGGATTAAAGACTTACATGTTAGACCTAAAACCATAAAAACCCTAGAAGAAAACCTAGGCAATACCATTCAGGACATAGGCATGGGCAAGGACTTCATGACTAAAACACCAAAAGCAATGGTAACAAAAGCCAAAATAGACAAATGGGATCTAATTAAACGAAAGAGCTTCTGCACAGCAAAAGAAACTATCATCAGAGTGAACAGGCAACCTACAGAATGGGAAGAAATTTTTTCAGTCTACCCATCTGACAAAGTGCTAATATTCAGAATCTACAAAGAACTTAAATAAATTTACAAGAAGAAAAACAAACAACCCTGTCAAAAAGTGTGCAAAGGATATGAACAGACACTTCTCAAAAGAAGACATTTATGCAGCCAAAAAAACACATGAAAAAAAGCACATCATCACTGGTCATCAGAGAAATGCAAATCAAAACCACAGTGAGATACCATCTCACACCAGTTAGAATAGCGATCATTAAAAAGTCAGGAAACAACAGATATTGGAGAGGATGTAGAGAAATAGGAACACTTTTACACTGTTGGTGGGACTGTAAACTAGTTCAACCATGGTAGAAGACAGTGTGATGATTCCTCAAGGATCTAGAATTAGAAATACCATTTGACCCAGCCATCCCATTACTGGGTATATACCCAAAGGATTATAAATCATGCTACTATAAAGACACATGCACACGTATGTTTATTGCGGCACTATTCACAATAACAAAGACCTGTAACCAACCCAAATGTCCAACAATGATAGACTGGGTTAAGAAAATGTGGCACATATACACCATGGAATACTATGCAGCCATATAAAAATGATGAACTCATGTCCTTTGCAGGGACATGGATGAAGCTGGAAACCATCATTCTGAGCAAACTATCACAAGGACAGAAAACCAAACACCGCATGTTCTCACACATAGGTGGGAATTGAACAATGAGAACACTTGAACACAGGGAAGGGAACATCACACACAGGGGCCTGTCATGGGGTTGGGGGCTGGGGGAGGGATAGCATTAGGAGAAATACCTAATGTAAATGACGAGTTAATGGGTGCAGCGAACCAACAAGGCACATGTATACCTATGTAACAAACCTGCACGTTGTACATGTGTACCCTAGAACTTAAAGTATAATTTAAAAAAAAGAAAAAAAAGAAGAAATTTTTAATTTTTCATTAGGAATTTTGTTTGTTCTTAATGGCACACCCCAGCCTTATTCCTACTTCCCCTGGCATATACCAATCACCCTAAATTTTGCCTCAGTCAGCCAAACAACCCTATAAAAAGCGTTGCGGGCATAATCATTATCTCTTTGATTACCAAGCATCTCCTGAGTGTTAGGCTGAAGCACTATCTTAGGTTCAGAGAGATTTGGAAACGATGAAAGATGAACTACATATTCCTGTAAGGAATTTACAATGTCTCTCCCCAAAAAATTTGAGAAGTATCACAACTTGTCAAATTGTAACAGTATTGGCCTTGCCTTTAAACTGTTACCCTACAATTATACATTTCAAAGCCACATCTTCATTAAACTGTTGTGGATGTTTACTGTTGACATCTGTCATTTGGAAATTTTCCCTTAACAAAATTTATTGTAAACAAGTAACAAAGGTTATTGCTTCAGGACATCTGGCATATAAAAATGGCCCCTTTGGAAAGAACTGAACGTTAAAGTGTTTTCGCTGTACCAGAGCTTTATACAAGTTTTGCTAGAATGAAAGAAGTTTTCCCTCCATTTAAACAAAGTCAGCTATATCCAGCTCATGGGTCACAAATGATTCATGGGATAACAAATTATGCCTCTGAAGAGTAGTTGAATATTTATTCTGACACAGCTTTCACCAGACAACCAATAACCTCATTTGAAGTAAATTCCTTAGTCTGTTCCAATAAGAATAATTGTGTTGGAGCTGTGCTCCCTGCTCTAAAGAGGGCAAATCCATTTACTGCTGCAGAAAAGTCTCTTGGATGGATCTAACCTCTTTGCTTTGTGGGTTCTGATGCTGCTGAGTAAGCCAATGATATTTCAAGTTGCTGCTTGTTTGGACACAGTTGGGCAGAACTCTGTAGAGTGCTTTTTTCTTCAATGACTCAATCATGACTGCAAAAACAGCATCAGTATCAGAGATGTGGAGTAGTCACTCAGCTTGACAGCACTGAACTAATGGACATCCATCATTGGATTGTTCACACATCTTTCACAATTGAGTATCTGACTTTAAAAGGAATTGTCATACAGTCTTTAGCATGTCAGTAGCATTTGTCTGTAGCAATCTGTAGTGTTTATCTGTAGTTTAAATGCAAAAAGAAAAATTAATCTTTCATGCAAGGCTGCTTTTGGAACAAAATTAATAATGGCTGCAATGTGCAGAATGATTCTGTCATTTTGTGTAGGCTAAATCAGACTAATTTAATTTTTTTGCAGTAATGGCTTAAAATATTGCAGAAGAAACATTTGAAACACTGTGAACATGATACCACTATACAACCTATTTACCAATCTCTTTTAGAGAGTGCTCACCAAGATTATTCTTGGCTCAATGATGTGTTTGCTTTCCCTCATAAATCTAACACTGTTTTTTCAGATTCATCCATTTTCATTTTTGGTGAATTCTAATTGGCTCCCACTGAGGCTTGGCAGCCTCCAAACTGATCATATGCCAGTTTAATTGACTCCAGGGAATATTTAACAAATTGTTCACTATTTCCCTGTGCACTGAAGGATAGCTGCAACTATTCTTTTTTCCTGTCATCACCATTGGGGCCATTATGAAAACCCTGTACATGTTTTATTTTGTGGCATAATTTTATGTGCTGGAAAAATAATAAGGCTTCACCACCTCCATCTTCTCTACCATTGAAACTATGATGAGATCAAAGATTGACTCAAGCTAATACATGAAAAAATAATGATTGCTAGCCTGTCAATTTGTAGAGCAATTTGTAACTCAATTCCTTATAATGCCAGACACCTACAAAGATGTATTGCAATGAAATCATTGTGTGATAATTCATTCCATCCTTCTACAATGAACTTTTAATCAGCTAAGAAAATGTAATAGATCTATTCATCAGGTGTGTTTAATGAATGAGTTTTAAATAACACGGGATCATAGGAAACATCTGTGAAACCTTTGAATACAAGCTTTGTTTCTTTAAAAACAAATCCGTTAGAGAAAAATACCGCACTTCATCACATTGTTTATAGACTACAAAGAGATGACTTCCTGGTAATAATTTATAAAGCAATGAAATGAAAATATGCAAATTTTCCAGAAGCATTCAACATAAGAGGCTTTTCTTGTTTAGAAAAGTTGTCTCTTTAATCCCTTCAATTCACTGAGTTAACACTGAGCATTGAAAGGTACTCCATGTTGCAGAGTAAAACTGAGTTATAGCTCTGAATTTGGGCAAACACACAAGCTGAAGGGACAGATGGGGGAGCCGCATGCAACCATCAGCAGAGCCCTCTCCTTTAATGAGAATATGCCATAGTCAGAGATAGGAAGATATTTCCTCTGCTGACGTATAGGGAACAAAGAGCACTATGACCATGACACTGTGAATGAGTCCAAAGGACAAATTGCAAAAGGTTCATAGAGTTGTTACAAATTTCATAATCTAATCTGCCTTCCTCAAATGAGAGTTTAGAATTAGAAAGCTACATGGCCATCCAGTCGGCACAAAAGCGCATTACTATAACCATTGATTCATTTCTTGACTTCTTTTTTTCTTTTGCCAGTGCTTGTCTTTTAGCTATATTCCAGTTGCAGACCACAATTCTCCCTTTCACTGTGTTCATTCTGCTGGAAACCTGGCAGGACCCATCATCCCACGCTTACTGGACCACATCAATTTTGGAGCCAGCTGCTCTAACATTTGGCAACATTAGGATCCATGGAATAACCCCTAGAGTATCTGCAGTGGCTCTACCCATGTCAGTACCTATAAAAATAACAGTTACTGAGCACCAACTATGTGCCAAGCACTGCTTTAGAAACTTATGATGCATTAAGGAACAGACAGACAAGGATACTGAGGTGTCTGACTTTGAGCCAAAATCCTACATGTGCTCTTTCAAGACAGACCTTAGCCAATCACAAAGACTTCACCTGACAGGCATCACAAGGGATGAGCAGGGAGGAGTGGTCCTCCCCTCACTGGAGTTGGTGCACAGCCAAAGCATTGCATCCTCTGAAGGAAGCTGCACTCAGGGACTCAGGTGCATGCCCCTGGCTGGACATGCTCTTACACATGCCCATTTTCCTAGCCTAGGTGACTCCAGTTGGAGGCCTGCTTACCTATCGGGAAGTGGATGGGAGGGCTCAGCTGAGACACTGTTCAGACGCCTCTGCTAAGACCTCCTAATGGGTGTGGGGCAAGAGGAGGGGCTTAGAGCTAAAGACACCTTTCTCCACTGTGACTCAGTTCTCAGTACTTTTCCCACTCCTAGCCCTTCTCTGCCTCCTCCAATATCCCACTCCATAAAACAGCAGGAGCCTTTTTTTTCAGTGCCCCTTCAGCAATGAGATGATTTTCCTGTGTGAACCATTCCTAGAAAAACAAAAATGGAACAATGGGGAAGCCAGCACCTTCTCTTATTGGTCTCTTGCTTGTACCCTTGCAATAAGTAAATAAAAGCCTTATTGTTTGGCCCATTGTTCAAATTAACCTCCTTGGCACCTGGCAGTTTTCAAACAGGTGCCTGCCTTTGAGAAGCTTACATTCTAGATTACTCCATAACTTGGGTTAAGCATTAAAGATTGTTCAAAAGTAAACATCAGAAAAAATGGTAGCACATTAATTTGTTATTAGTAATTAGTAATGCAACTCAAATTTTAATTTCAGAACCAGCAGTCACGGAAGGTACAAAACACAAAATGCCCAAAGTTATAGGTTCTGGGAAGCATTTTCTGAAAAGTCTTAGTAGTCATGAGACGTTATTACAGGCCATACATCTGGGAGTGATGGGTTCTTTTACAAAGGGAGGCAGCTGGTTATTTGATTTGAGTTGGTTTGATTCAGTTTGTTGGTTTTGCCTACCCACATTTTTTTTTCTTTCTGAAACTGCCTTTCTCCATCAGTGGGTACCAGACTTAGGTAAACTCACAGTTAAGGGCACAGTCCTCCAGACTGCTACATCTAGCCAAAACTTCTGACACCAACTGCAATGAGAATATCAAGCTTCAAAGACTAAGGAAAGAGTCCTCACAAGCCTGGCCTCAATTCAGACACCAATTGTGAGTTTTGGGGTCCCCCACCACCACCTTCCCTTCAGACCAACTGGCTACAAATTCAGGGGTTTCTATGACCACCCTTAGGTTTGATAATCTGCTAGCACAACTCAAAGAATTCAGACTAACACTATACTTATGATTACAGTTGTATTATAGCAAAAGAATATAAATTAGAAGCAGAGGCATATAGGATGAGTTCTGGGAGGATTCCAAATATAAAGTTTTCATCATCATCAAGGATGCCTTACACTCCCATTATCAAAATGTAACAAAACACTCCCAGTACTGCCAACATGGGAAACTCACCTGAATTTTAGTGTCCAGAGTGATTATTGCAGTTTTCTTACATAGGCATGACTTAATCATTGACCACATAGCTGAACTCAATTTCCAGTACCCCCTTCTTGTCTCTCTGGAGGTCAGACTGATATCCTGTGGCCCAAAGAACCAATTCTGTAATCACACAGTTGGTCTTTCTGGAATGGTGATCCCACCACCCTGAGTCACCTCATTAGCATAAACTATCAGGTTTAGGTCTGAGGGGTCCACCATGAATAGCAAAGACACTCCCATCACTCTGGAAGTTCTAAAGGTTTAGGGGTTTCCTCCTAGGAGCTGGGACAAAGGTCAGTAATCTCTCTGGGTCAAGTTATTATTCTATTATGTAGTAGGGTTGCCAATCACCACCTGACTTAAGTTGGTCAATTGGAACACTGCGTTCTCTGACAACATTCAATGATTGCTTCAAGGTTGAGTATATCACAAGCTCGGTCATGATATGCTCCCGGAGGCCCTGCCACCAGAGCTATCAAGTAAACTTTTCTTTATACATTGGTGTTGTGATTTTGAGAAAAGTGTGTGTGTATGTGTGTGTGTGTGTGTTTGAGAGAGAGAGACCTTATATCTCTTGAGTCTCTGAATTTAGCCATGTGAAAAAGTCTCCTAGATTTCTCAGTTATAAGAGGTGATAGATTCCTTTTTGTGGAGGGGGTTGTTAATTTAGCTGGTGAGATTTCTGTGACTTGCAATCAAAAGAGCCTTGTCTAATACCTGCAGGACTCCTGTGGGTGCAGAAATGGAGCCGAAGGATGGATACAAACAACCTTCAACAGCACAGTGTTGCCCATGGCCTTTCTCGCTTTCTAAAAGTTTTCTAAAAGTACCACACAGCTTGTTTTCACTCTAAGTTAATCAAGGAATTAAAATGGATGCATACTCCACAAGAAAGTCGTGACATTGATTACTTGATACTTTTAAAGTCATATAAAGTACTACTTTAAGCCAGGAAAAAATATTGGTGATTGGGGTTTTAATCCCTGTTCAGCCCCACAACCATTCATTCAAATCAAAAGGAGTAATCCTATCAGTAAGCTTTGTTCATAGAAACATTGGATAAGCTGAATGGAAGGTTATTGCCACTCAAATCCAGCTTTAGAATTTGTAGTTCTAACCCTTTGAGTGGTACCACCCCCTTGTTATAAACGTGTGATATATTAATATCACGATATCCATGTATATAAAAACTTTAGTGTTAAAGTACTAACATTTACCAATGATTTAATTTTTATATAAGTTATCATTTCACATTGTCTATATTATAACTCGCTCTGGCTCACATGCATTCTGATAAAATTTCTTAAGTGAGAGAGAAGTGCATGGTAGCAAAGGCAGGGCGTTGAGGTTGGGTAAAAGCCACAGCAGAACTCACTAATGCCTCAGCCCACAGGGTGTTTTATTTATATAAACATCACCTGTCACAGGCAGTGACTCAGAATAGAAATCACACAGAACTGTTCAGGTAAAGGAAATAAATCTCTATAGACCCTGATAGAATATCCTCTTTCTATAAATACCCTAATCACAGAAACTATCTCTCCTGTTTGTTCTTACTGTGTTTCTGCAAAGATAGTGTCAGAGACATGCACATGCAAGCTGGGAGAAGAGATTTTTGGGAAAAAATTGTTTTTCAATAATCTGACGATTCCCATGCTTCTCTTTAATTTTGAGCCAAGCATTGTTATCACCACTAACCATATGTGAAGTTGGTCTATGACTAAATCGGGGCTGCTTTATTAAGTGGAATGAATACACTCGTCTATATAATTATTTACCACTTAATTCATTCTCACAGAAGCAACATAGTATATGCATAAAAGCTGCCTTCACTTGGCATGAACACTATCGTAACGGTTCTGAGGTCAACATCAAAAAATTTTAAGTTTCATGTGGCAGGTGTCTGAAATAAGAAGTTTCTTTACTCAACAAAAATAAGCCTTTTGAAGTCTTCTGGACTAGTTTTAAAACATTTTCCTCTCAGACTTAAAGGTCCTATTATGCATTGAAATATTGCAACAGATAGCTGTATTCTATTAGCCTACTCAGATTCCCTCCAATACCCTTGCCTCCCAGCACACTCTGCTACAACTAAGGACCAAGCAAACACTTGTTCTGGACGTGTTGAGCTCTCCCAATGGGCAGTCACCCACAATTTGACATCCCGCATCATTCGAGACTTGGCTGAAGCACCAGACTTGTAGAGCCCAGATGATGCAACCCAGAAAGATGGGGAGTTTAAAGTCCCACCCGGTCCTGTGCTTTCAAGAATTGATCCAAGAAAGAGGCTTGGAGGAAAATAGGAGAGAATTGGGATTCTAAAAGCAATGCCCCAGGCTGGGTCACTGGGAGACACTTACCTGATTTGGAATGGAGAAGGAAGGCAGTGACCATTTTGAGATTTAGAAGGCAGAAGGAAGGCAGTGGCCATTTTGCAGCTGACCCCTGTTGCTGATGGCGTAATTCACCACGTTAGCCTAAAGTAGCATGTGGGCCTGAAATTGATCTACCTTCCTAGTTTGGCTTCAGCTTTTCTGACTCCTGGGCCAGGTGTACATGTTTAGCTCTGTGAGGAAGAGCTCCAGCTTGCACAAGACCACCCTCTTCATTAGAGTGAGAGGCAACAAAAATGGCTGCAGCTTCAGCCCACCCTCAAGGGCTCACAGCCTGCTCATGATCTTCCCTTTCAGATCGCCTGCCCAGTGGACTTGAAGCTCCAGCATTACATATGGAGACAGCTTTTTGAAAACCATTTTACCAGCTCCCACAACTGCATAAGCCAATTCCCTGTGACAAATCCCATGTAGAATCTTTCTCTGGTTCTGCTTCTCTGGTTAAACCGTAACTGATAAACCTGGGCTAAACTTTACTAATAGGAAACAGGAGATGGCAGAGAGGGAGACACAAATCCCTCCTCTTTCCTTTTGCTCAAAGACTACTCCAAGGCGTAGTGCCTCACTGAAGCCCAGCCAGGGAAGTGCCGAGTGGGCAGCAGCCTGGGCTGCTTCCCACTCACCATGAAGAGGTAGCAAGCATGACTACGCATCTTGCATTCATTTTCATCTTTCCTTTCTTCTCTTCTTTTCTCCTCATCCTTGCTTCTCTAGGTCTAAACACACCATATAAAGCATGAACCTTTCTTTAGTTCTCCCTTAGAATATTTTCTGAGGGAAAAGTTTTCTTAGCATAGACAACTATGCTAAGAAAATTGGAACAGCGGGTGACAGTTGCACTAAAATCTCAGACTTCACCACCATACAACTCATCCATGTAACTCAAAACCACTTGTACTCCAAAAGCTATTGAAATAAAAAATATATATAACTGGAATAGGAACGTGGTTCTACAAAGCAGACCTGCACGACAGAATTTAAGGGTCACATTGCCCATTCGTCTGAACCACCTCCTTTTACCTTTTAGCCTGCTCTTTTTCCAATTGAGATTTAATGCTGGTTTCTTTTCAGATTCTCCATATTTTTCACAAGTGAACTCATCTATTTTTGTGGCTTTAAAGACTTTCCTTCTGCTAATGATTCCAAAGTCTTATCTTCGGCCCAGACATTTCTCCTGGGCTGCAGATTTATGTATCCAACTGTCTTCCATGGCAAACACTTCAAGCACAACATATCCTGGTCTATATTCATCTCCTCCCCACACCCAGTCTTGCCCAGTATTCCCTATCTCAGCAGAACCTTGAGTCATTCTTGATTCCTCATCACCTTCACCTTTCACATTCATTTAGACATCAAGTTCTAGCTGTTCTCCCTCATAAATATATCTCAAAACACCATTTTTCTCCATCTTAACTGCCACTACCTTGATTAATCCTATTAACCCACCATCCACTCTTGCCCAAAATCACACCATGGCCCCCTAATTGGCTTTATTTTTTCTAATCTTTCTGCTCTCAGATCCTTTCTCTGTGCTACAGCCAGCATGATCTTTCTGAACTGCAAACCTAATCATTATGAGGTTTAAAACCAATCAGTCTGTTCCATTGCTTTTAGGATAGAATCTGGTCTCCTTAACAGATCTAATCAGATCCTTGATGATCTGGTCCTGCTTAGCTCACAGCCATTATCATCTTCACCTTCAATTACAGCCCTAAAAACATTCTTTCAGTGCCTTGAAGGTAGTTTGCACTCCCTCCTCTGAGCCTTCACACAGGATGTTCCCTTTATCAAAAAATCTTTTCTACCTTTCCCAATTCCATCTTTCAAGGCTCGAATTTGGCATCACTTTTTCCCAGAAGCCCTCTTGAGTCCCCTAGAGCAGAGGCAAGGTGATCCATTGCTCCTTACTCTTTTTATTCTGTTACACTTATCATGCATTACTGTAATAGCTTGTTTAATTGTTATTTCCCCCACTAGACTGTATAACTTGTTTGTCTCACTTACTGCTGTATGCCTAATACAGAATGCATGGTCTGGCACAGAGGAGACACTCCATAAATATTTGATGAATGAATGACCATCATTTTAAAGAGACAGAATGGCTCCCAGGCAGGGATAATTTCACCATAATATTATTAAATGTATAGACATGTCTAAATAAAGAACGCATCAATCATTAAAGGAGCTGGACAGTTTGGAAACATAGGACAAGGTGAGTTATTGATGTAAATGCTACAGTGCTTATCCAAACATACTCAGAAATGAAGGAATATTCACTAATGGACTTCAAACACTATGGTCCTGTTAGAAAGAAAATCCCATGTATGAAATGGACATATCCAGCTCTTTTAGCCAAATGTCATTAACTTCCTATTTTGTAATTCCATAACCATGTAGCAATTTTGTAATTATTATTTGGTTTCCCATGTAAGTCTGTCTACAGGGAAAATGATATGCAAATTTGGAGTATGTCAGGTCTCTGTGATGGTAATTTCTCATGGGGAATTAACAAATTGCCTGCAGATTATGGTGTACACTCATTATGAACCAACGATAAATGGATCTCATCCACTATTTGTTCTTTGGACACTTCAACCACTCTTACTTTGCTTCTTAGGTTCAGTGGCCACAGGTCGTGGAAGCAAGCCCTGGATGCCCACAACAAAGAGTGGAAGGAGTGTGACCTTGGCAGGGACCATGCCCTATAACTTAATTCTTTTTTGCCCTCAGTGGCTTCCTAGCTAGTTCAGGATTATTTGCCAAAGAACCATAGTTCACAAGCAGGATGCTTCTATAACATCATTGTCTGGTAGATCGAGAGAGTTATCTCAGAATTTACTCACCATCTTGAGTGATTTCTAAGACATACTGACCAAAATAACAGAAATGAAAGGTTTCTAAAAGCATTAAAAAAAAAAAAAAGTGGCCAAGTCAATCAAAGTCACTAGAAATATAGGCTCTTGGATCTGACGCTACAGAGTAAGGCTTTTGGTATATTTTTAAAATCACAGTAATTTCAAGCCAGCAATAGTGTATTTAAAATATCACAGCAATAGAGAACCTGGAGCAGTGGCTCACACCTGTAATCCCAGTGCTTTAGGAGACTAAGGCAGGAGGATCACTTGAGGCCAGGAGTTTGAGACCAGCCTGGGCAACATAGTAAGACCTCCTCTCTATAAGAAGAAGAAATAAATAAAAGTTTTAAAGATTACAGCAATGGAAGTTTATACCTAAAGAGAATGGATAAATTTCCTTTGTTGGTAGAATAAAAAAGCAGCGGGAAATTCCAAGGGCCTCTTGTTTTCATAATCACTCTATATGATGAAAGATAGTTTGACAAGTAGAAAAACAGTTTAATACGTTTCCATATATTTAAGGAAAAGTCTGATGATGGTTTATAATTTCAATTTTTGTAAAATGAATGAAATTAACAACATCAATTTAGTAAAAGTACTAATGCAAGTAACACAAGTAAAAATTGTACAATTGATGTAGGCACCTTGTAGATATATATGTGTTATATACCTCACGTACACTCCAGCAGCATATAAAAATGGTGGCACTGAATGCTCTGTTTCATACGGGAAAGTACAATGCCTCATTTAGATCTTTGTCCTTTACAACCAAAAAGGACATGAGATAATTAGAAATAGTCTTGGAACAGTGCTACTTATGAATTTTTTCTGAGAGTGGGTGTTAGTCTGTGGCCTTGTTTCTGTTCTCATATCAGAGAAGGGAGTCCAGTTTAAATTAATGCAAAGTACAAGCACGTTTAGCATTAGATTATACCTTTCATTTCCCCAGTGACTCAAGCAAAACATGAGTTTTCTTTAATTAAAATATGCATGGGGAATGCTAATGAAAATTTTGGTAAGGCTATAAGACTTTTTGAAAACAAAGTTAATCATGCACTGAAGAAGAAAGAAGAGAAGGAAAAGAAAAGAAAGAAGAAAAGAAGACCTAACCAAAAACAGGAGTTAAAATGACTTTCATCAATTTCTTGACATTTAGCACATTGACAACCTAGTAGCATACCTTTTTATGAAGAGAAGACAGTGGAGGTAAAGATGTTTTATGTGTTAATAAAAACATAAGTGAAGATTGTGTTACAGTAATTCACCTGTAAGAAAGCAAGCAAAATGTGTCGGCATTTAATTAATATGTGAGTAGTGAGGTGGAAGCTCACTTTTTTAATGTAAGTGAAGGTGAACAAGATTGCAAATCTCATTTATTTTCTTTTGTAATTTATTATCTTTTGAAATCTTTTTTTTAACCTCCTTTCTTAGCCTGTTTGGGTTGCTATAACAAAATGCCTAGGATTGGGTAATTAATCAAAATTAGAAATATGTTTCTTACAGTTCCAGAGGCTGGGAAGTCAAAGATCAAGGCACCAACAAGTTTGGTGTCTGGTGAGGGCCTGATCTCTGCTCCCAAGATGGTGCCTTGAGTGCTGCATCCTCTAGAAGGGAAAAACACTGTGTCCTCACATGGCAGAAGGGACAGAAGTGCAAATGGATGTAGCTAGTTCCCTCCAGCCCTTTTAAAATGTTGTTAGTACTATTCTTGAGGGTTCTGCCCTCATTACTTAATCACCTCCTAATGGACTCACCTCTTAATACTATCACATTGGTGATTGAATTTCAACATGTGAATTTTGGAGGGGGCACAAACAGTCAAGCCATAGCACCTCCTAATTCTCAATCTTTATTAATTCCTTAGACAAGCCTTGAGGCCGCTGGTCTTTTCTTTAGTATGCTAGACACTGTCACGTAACCATTCTCTACCGAACACATCTGGACCCCTTGCCAACTCTGCTTGCCTGAATATAGAATGAGTGGCACCCATGAAAGACTTGGGGGATGTTAGAGATGGGAGGGATTGTATTATCCACCTTTCATTTTCAAAATAAAGAAAAAACAGGAGCCCAGAGAGAAGAACCAGGTTGCCCATTGTTATGTAGCTGCTTAGTGGCCAAGCTGGGGTGGAACTTCAGGGTTCCTAACTCCTAGGTCCAATGCTTCCTCCACCACATAGGCTTCCTCTATCCCTCACAGAGTATCATGGAAATGACGCTGGACCAGTATCTTGATCCCTGGACTTGAGATCAACATTTGCCACTCATCAGATGTGTGACTTGAGGCAAATGCAGAGGCCTTGGTGAGCCGATTTCCCAACCTTTGAAACAAGGGGTTGAACTCTCTAGGTTCACTTCTGCTTCTACTTTAATCTGAAAAGATGGTTATCCTCCAGCTGAGGAGAAGCACCTATTTCCATTTTCTTAAGTTTATATACATTTAAAAATATATCTTTTATTGTTAAACAAAAAGACAAAATCTCACTATGTTGCCCAGGCTGGTCTTGAAAGTGTTGGCAGAGTTAATTTCTTCTGAGACACTCTCTTCAGCTTGTAGATAGCTGTCTTCTCCCTGGGACTTCGTGTGGTTTTCCTTCTGTATTGGATTAGGGCCCATCCATAAGACCTTATTTTAAATAAAGTGTATCTTTAAAGGCTCTATTTCTAAATACAGTCACATTCTGAGATTCTGTGGGTTAGGACTTCAGCATATGAATTCTTGGGGAAGATAATTCAGCCCATCACAGAAACCATGTGATAATATTCTTCCTTGATAGTTTCTCTTTAGAGAAACGATGTATTTCTTCCTTTTCCCTTCAATTGCATATTTTTAGCCCCTTTGAGAGCCCCTTTATGAAGACTAAGAACATGGACCTGTCTTTGAAAGCCACAGCATTGGCAGCTGTGATTTCAGTTTAGGTGAAGGTGACCTTATATGGGCAGTTCTAAATCACCTCTGGAAAACAGTGACATTCCAGGGTTTCCCTGGCACTTCAAGTCTGTTGCAGACTTGGGGGTCCCTGTGTAGTCCAGGAATCCTATCTCAGCCCAGAATTAGGCACTCTGGGAGGACCCCCTGAGGTAGGGGGTGGTGTTCTAGTATCTGACTAGATTCAGATGCATCCTTGGATAATAAAATCTGCCTTTGGGTGTGGCAGGGAACATGAGACATTGATGAACAGCAATAGTGAAAATGGTCATGTAACTCTGTAAACAGAAGCTTCTTTTATTATATAGACCCAATTTTAGTTTCACTAAAAGGGAGATAGGCTGGGTACGGTGGCTGACACCTGTAATCCCAATGCTTTAGGAGGCCAAGCTGGGAGGATCACTTGAGACCAGGAGTTTGAGGCTGCAGTGAACTCTAATTGCACCACTGCACTCCAGCCTGGGTAAAGGAGGGAGATCCTGTCTCTTAAAAACAAAACACACCCACACTCTGAGAAATAAATTTCTGTAGCACTTTGTTATGGCCACACTTGCAAATTAATATAATTTCCCTTTTTGTTTTAGAAATGATCCTCTTTATCATAAAAGTAACACATCTTCCAAATATTCCAGTGGATGGACTGGAAGCTGCATGGGTACAGTGCCCTTCCATATTTATGACACGTTGCATAGTACCTAATATGCAACGGATGTCAAAAAAGTATTTGACTGACTACAGGAAAAATTTAAACTACAGATGAGTATTAATAAAAAATAAAAATAACAGGTAATCTTGTCTTACTGACCAATGATAGCCACTATTTTCACATAGTATCATTTTTCTCAGCCATTAAATATGCTTTAAAAAACATGTTTTAATGTTAAATGACGAGTTAATGGGTGCAGCACACCAACCTGGCACATGTATACATATGTAACTAACCTGTACATTGTGCACATGTACCCTAAAACTTAAAGTATAATAAAAAAAAGAAAGCTATTAGAAACTTTAAAAAAAAAAACATGTTTTTAACACCTGAATGAAATTCTAGTAGAAGGACAAACCATAATTTTTAGCCATTCCTTTACTGTTAGGTATTTAAATTGTTTCAATTTTTTATCAATATAAAAAAAGTCATAAAAGATATCTTTGCAATCATATCATTGTGTCCTGTTTCCTCAGAACAAATTAATAGAGTAGAATTATTTAGTCAAATGTATACACAATATTAAAGCCTTAATATATATGTCAAATTTTTGTTCTGGAAGGTTTTACCAATTTATACTTCTCCATCAGTGTATTTGGATTCTAGCTTCCAATAATAATAATAATCACAATACTAATATTAACAGAGCATTTGCTATATGCCAGATGATACGTTAAATACTTTATAAGCATTATTTCACTTAATCCCCTCAAAAAGACTGTGAGGTGATTACAAATGTTATCTGCATTTTACAGCTGAGAACAATAGTCTTAGAGAAATTAAATGGCATGCCCAAGTTCCCTCAGCTAGTAAGAGGAGGAGCTAAGAAGGAAAACCAGTCTGACTCTAGTAACCTCCTGCTATTTTCACCAATCCTGGATATTATTGTTTCTTACATATTTGCTAATTTGATAGGCAAAAATAGATAGATTGTTTTAATTTACATTTCCTAGTTTATTGATTAGTTTGAAGCCATTTTCCTATGTTTATTGGCCATTTTGTGATAATGCTTTTTTTGAGTTGTCTTTCTCTGTCTGCTAGGCATTTGAGAACTCCCTTGTATGTGACTTGCTTCTTTCCTCTTGATGCTTTCAGCATCTTCTCTTTCTCTTTGATCTTTGATATTTTAACTACAGTATATCTTGGAGTAGTCTTATTTGTATTAAATCTGATTGCAACTTTTGACCTTCCTGTACCTGGATATTTATACTTTCTCTGGGTTTGAAATTTTGCTGCTGTTATAAACTTTCTATCCTTTATCTTTCTCTACTCCATCTTGAACATCAGTGTCTCACAGATTTGCTCATTTGATGCTATCCCATAAGCTTTGTTCATTTTTGACCCCTTTTTCTTTTTTCTCTTCTGACTGTATATTTTCAAAAAGCCTGTCTTTGAGTTCACAGATTCTTTCTTCTGCTTGATCAGTTCTGCTATTGATGCTCTCTATTGCATTTTTCAGTTGGCTTATTGTATTTTTTAGCTCCAGGATTTGATTTCTTTTTAATTGTTATTATTTCAATCTCTCTGTTAAATTTCTTGTTCTGGTCACTCATAGTTTTCTCATTTCATTGAATTTTTCTCATATTTTCTTGAAGTTCATTGAGCTTCTTTAAAATAGCTATTTTGAATACTTTTTCATGAAGTTTATACATCTTCATCTCTTTGGGGTTACTGGCACTTTATTTTGTCTTTTGTCCATTTGATGACATCATGTTTCACTGACTGTTCTTGATGCTTACAGTCATACAGCAATGTCTGTGCATTGAAGAAGTAGGTACTTATTCCAGTTTTCATAGTCTGGCTTTATCTGGGAATGTTCTTCAGCAGTAAGCCTGTCTAGAAGTTCTAGGCAGGTCATTAATTGCAGCCCCTAAGCCTGTGATGGCCACAGCTATTGCAGTACTAGGGGACGTTGTAAGCCCAGGATCACTGCAGCCAGTCTGAAATCCCTTGACTGCTGAGGCTGGTGCAGCATTAAGCTGAATTCCAAGCCCCCAACCACAGAAGCCTGTCTGTCACTGTGGGTTATTCAGTACCCACAGCCACTATATTTGACCAATTGGTGATGTAGGCTAAACCTCAAGTCCATTTTGCAGGGAATATGAATTCCCATGTGGTGTCTGGATGGCTCTAGAGGTTCAGTCTTCAAATACTAGCCTGGAGTGAGGGGCTGAGAGATTCTGCCTGGCACTGGGTTTTACTTTGGCAGGCCCAGTATTGAGGTCCAAGGAAAACTCCTGTATTTACTTCCTTCTCTTTCCGTCAAGCAAATGGTATCTCCCTCCACACTGTGCTGCCTGGAGTTGGGGGAGGGGTGATATGAGTACTGTAAAACTATCCTTTCTACCCTCTTCAATGTGTCTTTTTGTAGTATTATGCTTTAACCAGGTACTGTGATTTCTCACCTAGTTTCCTTAGCTCTTGTGAAGGTTTTTTTGCATGTGAATAGTTATTCAAGTTGATGTTTCTGTGGGTGGATGATCACTACAGAGTCATATTCCACCATCTTGCTCCACTCCCCATCTGTCTCTGTTCTTTGTTCTTTCTGCTAGTGGAGTGAAACAGCACAACAACTAAATATAAAAACTTTCATCTATTCATGATACTTGTGAAGACTCCCAGAAACCAAGGTTTGGCACAGGTCTCACTAAGATTTGGAATCAACACTGCTGATTACTCATTCCAGCCAAACATTCAGTATAGTCTCATCATGTCGTAAGCAATACACATTTGGAGATAACCCACCCTGCTGCTAATTTTGTCAAGCATTATTTTCCCTTCTGTAACATTGTAAACTATTTCAATTAGGTAGTCCTTTTTTTGTTGTTTTTGAGACAGAGTCTCGCTCTTTTGCCCAGGCTGGAGTGCAATGGTGCGATCTTGGCTCACTGCAAGCTCTGCTTCCCAGTTTCACGCCATTCTCCTGCCTCAGCCTCCCAAGTAGCTGGGACTACAGTCGCCTGCCACCACGCCCCGCTAATTTTTTTTGTATTTTTAGTAGAGACAGGGTTTCACCATATGAGCCAGGGTGGTCTCGATCTCCTGACCTCGTGATCTGCCCGCCTCGGCCTCCCAAAGTGCTGAGATTAGAGGCGTGAGCCACCGTGCCCGGCCCGGGTAGTCTCTTAATATTTTATTAAGTCCAATTTTTTACTGTTAACAAATCTTGACATTTTCCTCTCAAGTTGTGGAAGGAAAGAAAGAAAAAGAGGAAAATGGAGAAATAAACACTTCCTTTGGCTAACTTTTATGTAATCACTAAAGTTAGAAACATTATGGCACTGAAGCTCTAAGAACAGAGTTCTGAGTAAGGATGCACAATTTTTCTGGTGGTGGGGACAGGGAGAACACAGAAAAAGGAGGGCTTGTTTTTGTGCTATAAACCAGCTTTTAGCCATGCAGAAACATTTACCTTGGAGATAGGCTCAATGTGTAGGATGGATAATTATATGTTAAGGAGTTTAATTTAGGTTAAGAGAAGCCACAAATTCATGGCAGACACATGAAACATTGACACTGCCCTGTGCTGTTGGGTTCACAATGCCCCATGGTATCAAGCTGATTCAAGGTTAAATTGATTAAGTATAGATCACATTGACAAAGAGATACAACTAAACAAAGGCTCAAGTCTGGAGAGTAATTAAAAGCCTCCTTCTTATTCAGTAGTCTAAGCTCCAAATTTAGAATCAGGACATAGGAGGCCGAGCACAGTGGCTCATGTCTGTAATCTCAGCATTTTTGAGAAGTCGAGACGGGAAGATTGCTTGAGACCAGGAGTTGGAAACCACCCTGGGCAGCATTGTGAGACTCCATCTCTACAAAAAAAAAAAAAAAAAAATTTAAATTAGCCGAGTGAGGTGGCACATACCTGTAATCTCAGCTACTTGGGAGGCTGAGGTAAGAGGATCACTTAAGCCCAGGAGTTCAAGGCTGCAATGTGCTGGAGTCACATCACTGCACTCCAGCTGGGTGACAGGACAAGACACTGTGTCAAAAACAAACAAACAAAAAAAGGGTATAGGGAAAACTCTATACCTCCCCCAAAAACTGCTTTGTTTTATGTTTTTGTTCTTTTTTTTTTTTTTTTTTTTTGCTAGTTTAAGAGAAAGGGAACATTTCTTTCCTTGAGATCCTGTTGTTTGATGCCCAGTTCAGAGGATGTGCATGTTAAGACATGTTGATCCTTTAATAATTAAGAGCTGTGTCCGGATTGTTGACCTCCAGCCTTATTCAGCTTATCAGCAGTCACAGTCGGCAGTGACTGTGGGAAAACCAAGCCAAAGGGAGTTAAACTGTTTAGACAGCAGCATTAGTGCTGACAGTGAGTTCCCCCAGTGGCAACATCCTTGCCTGCTTATAAGCTTCATTTACAAGAACCAGGCTGCCCATAAAGCACATGCAGGGGAATTACTCTGTTGTGTCAGGCTGGGAACTTTAGTTTAGATCACTCTGTAACTACTAGGAAATCATACAAAAATTTAAGTTGAAGCTGCTTTAATCAAATTCCAAAGGAAGGATCATTAATATGCAGCTGTGAATAAAAGAACATGTAGTTAGTCTCTGAAAGGCTTTATAACAACAAGAAAAAAAATGCCAATTAGGATGACCTTAAAGGATTTGTAGAAAGCAGTTCATAGTCATCATTAATGCCTCCAAAAGAGAACTTGCAGAAATAGATTGCTGACAGAATACATACCTTCAAATGTGCAGAAATTTTCATCCTATTTGCCCAACTTGCAGGGCAGGAGAGCAATCTCCACCTACCACATGCCATCAGGATCTAGGTGCCCTGGTGCTTCTGCTTTTCTTAACAAAAGCTCAGGGAGCCACATAGCTGCCCAGGAACTCAAAGATGGAGCAGAAAAAGCCCTGTTCAGCCTGGCTCTGTGTTTGACCAGAATAAATCCATAGAACCAGTTCGTTTTCCCTAAGAGGATAAAGGGAGACCTGCTCAGACACTCACTGCTTGCTATAGTCCACAAATACAATGTTTTATTGAAGATCATGAACACAGGTAGAAAAACATATCCATACCTCCTTTTCTAGACACCAGCTATGGCATAATTACAATTCCAAAATGAGATCAATCTAATAAACACATTCAAAAGGCCAACCCATTCAAATCCTTCTCCAGAGAAAAGGTTACTTTGTCATAGATTAATATCAATTTTATCCAGCAAATAATTTGTCAGGAAACATTATTTTCAAAAGCACAATCGATTTTTGTTATTAGCTGTCTTTCACATGAAAAAAAATACTTCATATTTTAAAACAAATCAAAACAAAACATTTTTTTTCCTTTCAAAGACAGAACAACTATAGGTTTGGATAAATTGTTCTATAATTGTTTGGAAATTATAAATATATCTGAGTTTAACTAGGGTAATCTTTATACAAAATTATGTCAAGTATGAATACTGTGACTAAATTCTAATTACTGAGAAAAGATAATTGCATGCAAAACAAATGGAACTAATCAAAATCATTAGCAGAACTTGCTATCAATCCTTCAAATCCAATTTGGCCATCCAGAAGTCTAAGAGTGTGCAGAACAGGGGATATGGGCATTAATTAAAAGGATATCTCTGAGAATGCCAGAGATTGACAAAAGGGTGACAATTACCATGAACAGTATTTGTAAAAGGGAAATTAGGGATAATGGTATCGGTTGCTAACATGCTAGTTTCCAAAACATCCTGAGCAAGGCCAGACATTTCCTGACAGTTCTTAAAGATACTTTTAGCAAATTTTATCTATTTATAGCTTCTGATTACCACAACAGCAACCAAGTGGCTGAGACAGGGGAATATGATCTAAAATAGTGTTGGACTATTTCCTTTCCTCAGAGGAAATGGGTTTTAGTCTTCAAAATCAGCTCCTCAGCTACTCTCTCTTATTGACTCTTCCCTAGTCAACTTGAGATATCCCCTCCACTCAGAGGGAGAAACCTTTGCTCAAGGTGCATTGATTTGCATTTTCAGCACTTCAACTTAACCCCCTTTTTTGTTGTTTGTTTTAAAAAGAAATGCTCTGAAGAGAGCACATGAAATACAAATAAACACCCAAAAGCAGTAAACACTGAAAAGCAAGGCACAGAGTAGGTCAATGGTGATAAACCACAGGAGGAGCAGGAAAAAACTGCAATAAAGATGAAACAAAATAATAGCTGTACATACAAAAATTCATCTTGGGTGAAAAAAAAAAGCATCCAGGCATTTGCCACCCCCCAGACAGAGATTTACTGTAAATAAAAAACCAGTCAGCAGGGAGATGATAAAAATGGAAAGTGACAAAGTTCATTAAGAAAACTTGATTGTATTTATTTCTTAGACATAAGGGAAATTTTTAAAAATATGAATATAACTCACTGGAGTAATATCGGAATAGGGCTAGTGGAGAGTCAGAAATTTCATGATGTCCCAGTAGTTAAAAGGCCAGCCTCACTGCAGTACCAGTGGAGACCACATGGAAAGCCAGAACCTTATCCCCTCCAAGTTATAAGCTGAGCTACCTACTTGGGTGTCATCAGAAGCCAAACAGGGATCATGAGTTTCTACCTCCACCAGGCGGTAACAAGGCAATGCTCACTTCTCCCTGCCAGAGTGGTGTCAGAATCTGCCAGCAAAACAGAAGATTTAAGTAACATCCAGTCTCCTAGCACACTATGAAAATGTCCAGATTCCAATCAAAAACCACTCATCACACCAAAAAGCAAAACTATCTCAAACTGAATGCAAAAAGACAATCAACAGATACCAACATCAAGTGACAGAGTTGTTGGAATGGTCTAAAAAATATTTTAAAGCAGGCATGATAAAAATGTTTCAAAGAAAGATTATGCACACACTTGAAACAAATAAAAAGCAGAAAGCTTTAGCAAGAAATATTTAGAACTGAAAAACACAATAATTGAAATTTTAAAAACCTGGTAGATGTACTCAACAGCAGAATGAAGAAGACAGAGGGAAGAATTAGTGTACTGGAAAACACAAAGATAAAAATTTCTTAGTCTAAACAACAAATCAAAAAAAGAAAGAACAGAGACTCAGGACCCTGTAGGACTATAAGAAGATATATATATATTCATGTCATCAGAATCCAAGAAAAAAGGGAGAAGAAGATAGGGCTAAAGAGTTGTTGACCAAAAAATGGCTGAAAACTTCCCAAATCTGGCAGAATACATAAACCTACAAATTTGAGAAGTTGAGTCCACCTTTTAAATAGGACAAATTCAAAGAAATCCATGCCAAAACATATCATAATTAAAGTTCTGAAAACTAAAGACAGAAAAATCTTAAACTTTGCCTATACTAAAAAAAAAAAAAGAATTCAAATGATAGTAGATTTCTCATCAGACACCAAGGAAGCCTGAAGGAAGCAACACATTTTTCAAGTGCTGGAAGAAAAGAACTGGCAACCCAGAATCTTATGTCCAGTGAAAATATGCCTTAGGAATAAAGAGGAAATCAAGAGTCTTACATTAACAAAAATAAAGAGAACTTGTCATCAGTAGACCTATCCTGAAAGGATGGATAAAGAAAATTCCCTAAATAGAAAAGAAATGATAAAAGAAAATTTTATACCAATAAGCAAGAACAAAAGTATAGTTGATCCTCATTATTTATAGATTCTGTATTTGTGAATCTTCCCATTCACTGAATTTTATTTGTAACCATCAAATTAATACAGCACTTTCACAGTCATTCACAAACATGTGCAGAGTGGTAGAAAAATTTGAGTCTTCCAAAGTATTTCAAGCTGAGGTTGAACATGGCTGTCACCTTTTGTTTCAGCTCATATTATAAACAAGTGCCTTTTTCATAGTCTATCTAATGCTATGTTATTTGCAATTTTTTACATTTTGTTGGCTAATGCACCGTTTAAAATGATCCCCAATGTAGTGCTGAAATGCTGTCTAGTGTTTCTAAATGCAAGAAAGCTGTGATGTGCCTGATGGAGAAACCATGTGGGTTAGATAAGCTTTATTCAGGCATGACTTACAGTGCTGTTGGCCATGAATTCAATGCTAATTGAATTTAAAGGTATCTTTAAATAGAAACATCTATGAAACAAGGTTATGTATTGATCAGTTGATAATATTATGACCTAAGGCTCCCAGGAATCTAACCTTGTATTTCCCCTAGGAGCAATGGTATAGTATTTACTAATTCAGAGAGACTTTGTAGAATACAACTACTACAATAATGACAATGAATTGCATATAAAAAAGGAGGATGAAGGAAGGTAAAGAAGGGTAAGATGTCTATACTTCACTTGAACCAGTAAATAATAGCAGTAGACAATGATAAATTATGTATATATAATGTGATACCCAGAGCAACCACTAAACAAGTCCTACAAATAGATACGCTCAAAAACACTATATAGAAACATCCAAATAGAATTCTTAAAAACTGTTTGAGTAACCCACAGGACAAAAGAAAACAGAAAAATGAAAGACAGCAAGAACAAACAGAAAACAGCGAATGTCAGTCTTAATCCCTAACACAGCAATAATTACATTAAATGAAAATGGTGTAAATATACCAATTAAAGAACAGAGATTGTCAGAGTGAATTAACATGACCCAATGTTTGCTGTCCATAAGAAACTCACTTCAAGTGTAACAATATAGGCAGGTTACCAGAGACAGAGACGAATGGTATATAGTGATAAAAGGGTCAATTCACCAAGAAGACACAGCAATCCTAAATGTGTATGCACCAAACAACAGTGCAGCAAAACGTGTGAAGCAAAAATTAATAGAACTAAAAACATAAATAGACAAATCCACATTATACTTGGAGATTTTAATACCCTGCTGTCAACAACTAATAGAACAACTAGACAGAAAATCAGTAAGGATGTGAAAAAATTCCACAATACCATCAACTAACATGATCTAATGAACATTTATAGAATATTCCATCAAACAGCAGCAGAATGCTCTTTCAAGTTCCTGTGGAAAGATATATCAAGATAGACAAAATCTTGGACAATAAAACAAATTTCAAAACATCTAAAAGAATTGAACTTTTACAGAGTGTTTTCTCTGACCACAATTAAACCTAACTAGAAATCAATAACATAAAGACAATAGGAAGATTTTTAACAATTGGAAACTAAACAACACACTTCTAAATAATCCATGGGCCAAAGAGGGAGGCTCAAAGGAAATTTTAAAAATGCATTGCACTTAATAAAAATGTTTAATGTATTAAATTTGTAGGATATAGCCAAAGCAATGATAAAGAAGAAATTTGCAGTAGTAAATACATACATCAGACAAAGAAGAAAGGTCTCAAATCAATAATCCAAACTCTCACCTCAATAACCCAGACAAAGAAGAGCAAAATAAATCCAAAGCAAGCAGAAGAAAATATGATGATAGCATAAATCAGTGAATTGAAAACAGAAAAACAAAAGAGAAAATTAATGAAACAAAGAACTGGTCTTTTGAGAAGATCAATAAAATTGACAAAATCTAGCAAGACTGCGAAAGAAAAAAGAGAGAAGACACAAATTGCCAATATTTATAGGAATGGAACATGGAATATCACTACAGACTTATACACAGTAAAATGGATACTATGAATTTTACACACATAAATTTAACTCAGAAAAAAATGATTTACTTCCTTGACAAAAACACTATTGCAATTCAACCAATAAGATATAGATAAATTTGAATAGCCCTATATATAACATTGATGAGATTTCATTCATAATTTTAAGCCTCCAAAAAAGAAATCTCCAGGCCCAGAAGTCTTCACTGGAGAAATCTGCCAAACTTTTAAAGAATAAGTAACACCAATTCTACACAATCTCTTCTGGAAAATAGAAGAGGCAATAAGGCTTCCCAATTTATTTATGAAGCTAGTATTAGCCTAATACCATACCAAAGACAGTACAAACAACAAAAACTATAGAAAAATATTCTTCATGAATATAGATACAATAATCCATAACAAAATATTAGCAAAGAGAATTCAGCAATATAAAAAGAATTAGACACCAGGACCAAGTTGGGTTTAGTTAAGAAATGCAAGGCTGGTTCAACATTTAAAATCAATCTGTATATTCTTTGGGTTTTTTGGGGTTTTTGTTTGTTTTGAGATGGAATCTCCCTCTGTCACCCAGGCTAGAGTGCAGTGGCGTGATCTTGGCTCACTGCAACTTCTGCCTCCTAGGTTCAAGCAATTCTCTTGCCTCCGCCTCCCAAGTAGCTGGGATTACAGGTGCCTGCCACCATGCCTGACTAATTTTTGTATTTTTAGTAGAAATGGGGTTTCATCATGTTGGCCAGGCTGGTCTTGAACTCCTGACCTCAAGTGATCCCCTGCCCCAAACTCCCAAAGTGCTGGGATTACAGACATGAGCCAGTGTGCCTGGCCATCAACCTATATATTCTACCATACATGGTTATATTAATTGATGAAGAAAAAGCATTTTACTAAATTTCATACCCACGTATGATAAAAGCTCTCAGAAAACTAAGAATAGAAAGGAACTTATAAAGGGCATCTAAAAAACCCTGGAGCTAACATACTTAATGGTAAAATACTGAATACTTTCCTGAGATTGGAAAACGGTAAAGATGTTCACTGTCACCAATCTTATTCAACAAAGTGCTAGAAGTTTTAGTCAGTGCAATCGGGGCAAGACAAGAGGGAAAAATAAAGAGACATGTGGATCAGAATGGAAGAAATAAAACTGTCCCTATTTGCACATGACATTATTTCTACACAGAAAAGTCAAAGGAATCTATAAAAAAAAAAAATACTGCTAGAACTAATAAGTGATTTCAAATCATTTCAAATGGATACCTAAATTAAAAATACAACACTAGGGCCAGGCATGGTGGTTCATGCCGATAATCCCCAGAACTTTGGGAGGCCCAGGCAGGCGGATCATTTAAGGCCAGGAGTTCAAGACCAGCCCTGGTCAATATGGCGAAACTCCATCTCTACTAAAAACACAAAAATTAGGTGGGTGTGGTAGCACATTCCTGTAGTCTCAACTACTTGGGAATCTGAGGCACAAGAATCACTTGAGCCTGGGAGGCAGAAGTTGCAGTGAGCTGAGATCACGCCACTGCACTCCAGCCTTGGCGACAGAGCAAGACTCTGTCACCTCCCCCCACCCCCCAAAAAAAACTGACAAGGAGGATAAAATAAAAATAAAAATACAACATTCATAATCATTCAAAAAATTAATTACTTAGGTGAAAATCTACCAAAATGTGTGTGGGACTCATAGGATAAAAACTATATAACACTATCTGATTAAGGAAATCAAAGATCTTAATAAATAGAAAGATATTCTGTATTCATGGATTAGAAGACTCAGTATGGTAAAGATGTCAGATTTCCCCCAAATTGATATACTTGTTTAACACAATTCCTATCCCAGTGAAACTTTTTGCAAACACAGACAAAATTATGCCAGAATATATATGTAAATGCAAACAAACTAGAATAGTTCAAACAATTTTTTAAAAGAATAAAATATCTTAAAATATATTATAGAGCTACAGTAGTCAAAACTGTGTGGTATTGGTAAAGGAAAAGACACATAGATCAATGGAAAAGAATACAGAACCCAAATATGCCCACACAAATATGCCCAACTGATTTTTGACGAAGGTGCAAACACAATTCAATAGAAAAAAAGTTAACCTTTTCAACAAATGGTGCTGGGGAAATTGGATATCTACAGGCAAAAATAATAAACCTCAATCTGTCTCACACTTTACAAAATTAACTAAATTAATATATGCAAAAATTAACTAAAAATGTATCAAACCTTAAATGTAGAATGTAAAACTATAAAAAATTTAGATAAAACATAGAAGAAATTCTTAAGATTCTAGAAAAAGAGTTCTTAGACTTGACATCCAAAGCACCATCCACAAAGTAAAAATGGATACATTTGACTTTATAAAATTTAAAACTTTTGTTCTGTGAAAAACCCTACTAAGAAGATGAAAATACGAGCTAAAGACAGGGAAATATCTGCAACCACATATTTGTAAGCCACATATTTTGCAAAGCACTAGTATCTAGACAATGTAGATAACTCTCAAAACTCAACAGTAAAAAACAAACAATTCAATTAGAACATAAGCAAAGGACATGAAGATACATTTTACCAAAGAAGACGTGAAGATGACAAATATGCATTTGAAAAAATATTCAACATCATTAGCCACTAGAGAAATGAAATTAAAACCATAATGAGATACCTCTACACACATATCAGAATGGCTAAAATAAGAAGTAATGATAACACCAAATGCCGCCAAGAAAGTTGAGAAACTGGATAACTCATACCTTGCTAGTGGAAATGTAAAATGGTACGGCCATTCTGGAAAAGTTTGGCAGTTTCCTAAAAACTAAACATGTAACTACTATATACCCCAAAAATCACATTGCTGGGTATTTATCCCAGAGAAATGAAGACTATATTCACACCAAAACCTATATGCAAATGTTTATAATAGCTTTATTTGAAATAGTCAAAAGCTAAAAATGGGTGAATGGTTAAACAAGCTATTGTACTATCTACACTGTAGTAATATGAAAAATGAACTTATTTGTAACGGGGTCTCACTCTGCCACTCAGGCCACAGTGCAGTGGTGCAATCACAGCTCACCACAGCCTCAAACTCCTGGCCTCAAGCAACGCTCCTGCCTCAGCCTCTCTAGGAGCTGGGACTATAGGGTGTGCCACCACACCTGGCTAGAAATGAAGTATTAATACATGGAATAACCTGGATGAATCTCCAGAAAATTATGCTGAGTGAAAAAAACACAATCTCAGAAGTGACATACTGAATGATTCCATTATAGAACATTCTTGAAATGAAAAAATTATAGGAAATGAAAAATGGATTAGTTGTTGCCAGTGGTTAAGAAGGGGGTTGGCGGGAAAGAAGTAGGTAACATGAGAGATCCTATTGATGATGGAATGTTCTGTATCTTGAGGGTATCAGTGTCAATATCCTATTGTGATATTGCATTACAGTTTTACAAGATGTTATCATTGGGTGAAACTGGATAAAGAGTCCATGGGGTCCCTCTGTATTATTTCTTAATGAATCTGTGGTCACTTCAAAATCAAAATTTTAATCATAAAAAAATACCTGAACATATTGTTCCCTCATAGGAAAAAAAGGGAGAAAGAATCAGTACAGTTCACTTCAATGAAAGAAACATTAAGATGAATTTCACTGTAATGTAAAAATCTTTCCAATATTCCTGACCAGATTTAAAAATTGTTCAGGACAATGGAATTTTAGTCATCGAAGTGCTTTCAGCAATACCCTGGAGCATCTATCTTACCTATTGTTTCCAGACTTGACATATAATTGATGTGTTCTATCATATTTGTTTGTCTTTATTAGTAAATTGATTAGTTTTTATACTGTAACTTGAACTTAAAGAGCATTTCAAAAGCACAGTGAACTCTGATTCTTTCCTGCTCATGTGATATTGAAGTGAAATGGTGAATTTCTTCCTGGTCGCTATGAGCATTAGTTGGATATCAAGAGTATAGTGAGAAGGAAAAAGCAAAAACAGCCATATACTTCACCTGAGAAGTGAGACTGTTCAGATGTATTGGAGGTAATGGCCATGAAGATCAAAAGGAAGGAGAAGACAGGTCCAAAGCTGGGCAGAAAATAGAAAGGACTTCACAGAAGGGTAGTTATGTGAAGCAACAAATGGAAATAGAATTATGAAGTTCAGTCCTAGGCAAAAAAAAAAAGTAAAGATTTTCTTCAATGACTCTTCATTCAACAGGCATTCGTTGACTACCTGCTAGATGCAAGGAAGGCATTTATTGAACATACCCACTAGGTGCAAGGAAGACACTCAGAGAATTTCAACGATATGAAAAGGGAGCTCCTTTCCCATGAGGGTTTTATAGTCTAGTAGGAATGACAGAAATATAAAAACAGTGAAGCCTGTAATCATGGCACTTTAGGAGACCAAAGTGGGAGGAGTGCTTTGCTTTAGCCCAGGAGTTCAAAACTAGCCTGAGCAACGTGAGATCTTGTCTCTACCAAAAAAAAAATGTAAAAATTAGCCAGGAATGGTGGTGAGCACCTGTAGTCCCAGATACTCAGGAGGCTGAGATGGGAGGATAACTTGAGTCCAAGAGGTCAAGGCTGCAGTGAGCTATGATCATGCCACTGTGCTCCAGCCTGGGCAACAGAAAAAGACCTGGTCTCAAAATCAAACAAAAACAAAAAATAAAAACAGCGAATGCCATGACAAGGTGTAATTGACCCCAACACCGATGGGAACATAAGCAGTATGTCCGGGGAGCTCAGGTAATAAGTGCCTCTCATCAGTAGCAGCTCAGCCCCTGTAGATTACAGGCTTCTTCCCAAAGATCCCACTCTGGAACCCGACTTGTTCTTCCTCAACAACATTTAACTTGGAACTCTATTCCCTGCTAGGGTTAATCAGATAAATGTGTGCCAATTAAGTATTAATCTCTGATTCTGGCTTACTCTATAATTCTTTCAGATAACTTAATTCATAGAAAGAGGTAGATGAAAGCGACAATCACCTCAGTAGCTACATCAGAGGAAGGAAGAGAAAGAGCCGAGTGTTTGAGACTCGCAGAGGGAGGGAGAACTCTAGACAGCCCTAAAGTTGCACCACAGAGAGGGCTGCACCCAAAGCGATCAGTCAGATTGTGATTCCAGGGAGGAGGACCTTACCTCTGAGAGGAAAGTTCCGGGTAAAGTCCAATTTGCTGGAAGAGACCTTGAATTTAATGTTGTTACTGCACAAATATTATTAAATCAACTCAAGCTGCAAACCAGAACATTTTCATTTTTCATTAGCTTGATATGTTTGTATAGTGTGACTCATTAATCTTTTTCCCTGAACTAATCTTAGGTTGCAAAATAATTCCATCTGCCGGATCCCAGTCCAATCTTCAAGCTGTAACTAGCTTTCTAAAGATTTCCTTTACTGTAACGAACTCTTTCTTTGCTGATGTCACCTGTTACATAAGCAGCCAGATCAATATGAAATAATGACTTGGATTTACAGCATATTTGAAAATAACACATAGGACAAGGACAATTGTTGAACAATAAGGTATGCTAGCCATGTTCACATCCATTATTTTATTTAATTTCTATGATACCTGACAATATGTGCATTATATCCCCACTTTAGAGTTGAATAAAGAGAAATTCAGAGAGGTTAAGTGACTTGGTAAAGGTCACACACCTAGCAAGTGGTGAAACCAAGGTTTAAATTCAGGTCTGTCTGACATCAGAGCTTAGATGCATTCCTTTACATTCCATTCCACATGCAATTTAAAGCCAGAAGAACTAAATAAGAATCTGTCATTTTCACTAAAGATAAAACTGGAATAAATGACTCAAGTTTCAAAAGTTGGAAAGCTTTCTCTAAATAATAATGCCTGTGAGACACAGGATACGTAACCACAGGATGTCTTTAGGATACATATTAGAACAGGTTAGAAAGCTGTAAGGAAGTTTTTATCATGAGGTCTGTCTAAAAGCGGAGATTGGATTAAAGCAACATGCTTCTAAAGTACATATCTGATACCTTTCTGTCTCTGCCTTCTATTGTAAGACTGTTAAGTCATCAAGGTAGCACTCTCTAAAATGAATTTCTACATGTTCCCAATGGCGCCAATTAATCCAAACCTAAGGAATTGCAGTGAACAGTGGCAGCAGCAGATCCTGAAGACTTGGACAGGTTGAGGTCACCAAATTTCCTTATCCTTTTGAAGTGAAAAGACAAATACAAAAAAAAAATTATTGTCAGTACTCACCATTGGTACAAGGAGATTGACCATCCAAGCCTTCTTTCTGACAACTGCCAGCCACTCTCAATTTTGTAAAAAGTTGCCAATAAATAAGAAATAGCCTGTTTTTTGTCCATGTCCCAATTTTTTGCATGCACCATCCATTGCTGCTCTCATGCTCATTCCATTAGTTTAGGCATCAAATCATAAATGTAACTGAGATGGTATTTTGCTGTAGGTTCAGTAACATGCTATCACAACTCCTTAGTTTTAAACAATATATCATTCTCACCAATAAGAGACGACAATAAAGCTTAATAGCAAAAGCCATATGCCTGAAACCACAATTCTTTCCTTACCACGTATGAGCAGATGGCCCAGGCCTACTAGGATGATTCAAACTTAATACATGATTCTGAGTCATTTCCTTAGACATTTCCTCAGATGAGCAGAAAGGATTCTAGCTTGAACCTAAACTGTAGTCAGCTTAAGATTCAGGCATTCTGGTGGTATCTGGAAGGCCCCAATGGGACTCTAGAGTCTATTTATGCATGGAACCAAGATGGAAGAGGCATTCTGGTGGTATCTGGAAGGCTTCAATGGGACCCTAGAGTCTATTTATGCATGGAACCAAGATGGAAGAGGCTGGAAGTCAGGTACACAAGCTTGGTTCAATGTCAAGGCCCCAAGAACTATTGGCCACCTGAGAGTAAGGAGGACGTTGAGCATATCACTGAGCCCATCCAGCTACTCAAATGCATGCAGACAAGGCTATGTTTAGAACCCAAGGCAGCATGCTCTGGCCAGGTGAGAGTATTACATGGTGTTTGGGTACAAGGGGACAGACTCTTTGCACTTTAGTAGAGAATACAACATCTTCTGCAGCATCAGTGACACAGCAGGTAAACAGTCCATGTGGCTTGACAAAAGGGTAGCCTGACTGTGCTGGGCACCTTCATAGTGCCGTGGTGGGCATCAAAGAACAGTGCAGCAGGTCACCACGGGAGAGGCTTAGCAGGAGAGTGGGCAATATCAGGCTCTGCAAGGAACAGAAGAGGACTGTGCTTGAAAATCCACCAAAATTCCCCTGACGGTTTCCTGAGATATTTGAGAAGAACATCAAAGAGAGAAATTGGGGGTCCTACAAGAGTTTGTGTTTGCAGAGAAGAGAAATATCACTGGCTACTGTTATCATCCCTTTGATTTAACCATTTAGGTGCCCTAGGAAAACTAGGTTACAACCTGCTGTGCTGACATCTGAGATAATGGAAGGATAGAACTGCAACCAAACCTTGGAGAAAGGCTGGGCATGGTGGCTCACACTTGTAAACCCAGTACTTTGAGAGGCTGAGGCAGGAGAATTGCTTGAGTCCAGGAGTTCCAGACCGGCCTGGGCAACATAGTGAGACTCTGTCTCTACAAAAAATTTAAAAAGTAGCCAGCTTTGGTGGCAAGTGCCTGTAGTCCCAACTACTTGGAAGGCTGAGGCAAGAGGATTGCTTGAGCCCAGGAGGTCGAGGCTGCAGTGAGCCATGATTGAGCCACTGTACTCCAGCCTGGGTGACTGAGTGAGACCCCATCCCCCACCACTCCCTGCCACCAGAAAAATAAAAAATAAAAACCATGGAGAAAGAGGAAGCTGTGTGACCAGCTATGAGTTCAAGAATAGCTACTGACTTCAACTTGAGATAATACAATTAAACTGTTCATTGTGGTTTTCCCTACTTTATTAAAATAGCAATTTGCAACAGTAAGTTAGAAGCTCTGCTGGTTTCAAAGCCAATAGTTTCACATATGTTTGGCCCAAACGCCAAATTCTTTTTCAAAAGACTTTACAGACCATCTACCTTCCTATTGCCATTCCAAAAAAGTCACCAATATTAATGGTGCAATATTTGGTGTGTATATCTCCATCTTCATTTCTCACAAACATCTTAGGCAGAATGGATCTAAGCAGATCTCATTATCTTTTGATCAAATTCTACACTTCCCTCTACAGTTTCTACTTCAGTAAATGACATTCCTATACATCAATAACAATTAAAAAGTTAATTCCAGTTGGAATATCTATCATCCTTTGAATGAATTAAAATACAGCTATAAATTCAACAAAAATACAGAAAAACCCAATATTATAAAGGTAACATAACATTTCTTCAAAAATTAATCTCTAGACTGGGCACAGTGGCTCACGCCTGTAATCCCAGCACTTTGGGAAGCTGAGACAGGCAGATCATCTGAGGTCAGGAGTTTGAGACCAGCCTGGCCAACATGGTGAAACCCTGTCTCTAGTAAAAATACAAAAATTAGCCAGGTGTAGTGGCACACACCTGTAATCCCAGCTACTAGGGAGGCTGAGGTGGGAGAATTAGGAGGCAGAGCTTGCAGTGAGCCGAGATCACGCCACTGCATTCCAGCCTGGACGACAGAGCAAGACTCCATCTCAAAAAAATAAAATAAAATAAACTCTAATTTCAATGAAGTGCCAATCAAAATTTAAACAATATCTTAATGAAACTTGACAAGCCAATTTTAAAATTAAAATGGAAGAGAAAATGTGAATGAATCAAGAAAATTTTAGGAAAAAAGAAAATGAGGGAAGACTTGCCCTACTAGTTAATGAAATTCTACTGCAAAGGGCCGGGCATGGTGACTCAGGCCTGTAATCTCAGCACTTTGTGAGGCCAAGGTAGGAGGATTGCTTGAGCCCAGGAGTTCAGGGCTGCAGTGAGCTATGACCAGGCCACTGCGTGCCAGCCTGGGCAACAGAGCGAGACCCTATCAAATCCTTAAATCAGTGATACAGGCTCAAGAATAAAGAAGTAAAACACAGAAATAGATCCATACATATGGATGATGGAGACATTTTAGGTTAGTGGGAAAAGGGTAGACTGAATCTTCAGTGGATAGTGTTGGTACAGCTGGCTATCCCTCTTTAAAAGATAAATTTATATATAACTATTTACCCAATTGATAGAAATCAATGAATTCCAGATGGATTAAAAATCTAATTGTAAAATACAAAGCTGTACAACATAGATGAAACTCAAAAACATTATACTAAGTGACAGAAGCCAGTTACAAAAGACCACATGTAATATGGCTCCATTTGTATGGTATACTCGGAATAAGCAAAAATAAGAAACAAAAATTAGATTCATGGTTGCCTGGTAGGTTGCAGAAGGCCAACAGTGTTGAGGTAAAATGTCAAGTTTCTACAAATGAGTATGAGGGTTCTCTTGGGATTATGAAAATGTTCTAAAATTGATCGTGGTGAAGGGTGCACAATTCTAAGAATATACTAAAAAACATTGAATGGTATACTTTAAATCAGTGAATTGTGTGATATATGGTTTACATCTCAATAAAGCTGTTAAAGATATATAAAGCTAAACAATTCAAAAATATAAGAGAATGTGTTTATTACCTTGTACTTGAAATGCATTCACAGACCCAAAAACGGCGTTAATAAATTTTACTTCATAAAACTTTGAAAACTATACAAGAAAGGACCTTATCCAAAAGTTAAAAATCAAACAACAAACTAAAAAAAATGTTAGCAACATATACAAAAGAAAAATAATTGACATATGGACACACTTTCATACATGTACAAACATATGTATAAAATAAACTACAAGTCAATAAGAAACAGACAACCTAATAGAAAATTGCCAATAGCTATGAATGAGACATTAAGGTTTAAAAATTATTTGATCTCACTATTAATTTAAAATACAGCTCGGAGCGGTGGCTCACGTCTGTAATCCCCGCACTTTGGGAGGTTGAGGCAGGAGGATTGCTTGAGTTCAGGAGTTCGAGACCAGCTTGGGCAACATGGCAAGACCCCATCTCTACAAAAAAATTAAAAATTAGCTAGGCATGGTGGCACGTATCTATGGTCCCAGCTACTTCGGAGGCTGAGGTAGGAGGATTGCTTGAACGCAGGAGGTCAGAGTTGAGGTGAGTTGTGTTTGCACCACTGCACTCCAGCCTGGGGGACAAAGTGAGACCCTGTCTCAAATAATAAAAATAATAATTAATAATAGTAATAATTTAAAATACAATGCAAAACAACATTTCTTTTACCCATCAAATTAGCAAAAATTATTTTAGACTGATATTTTTGCATTGGCAAGAGTGTCTAAAAAATGAGAATTCTCCTGCATTGTTGTTGAAATGTGAACTATTTGTAATACTTGGGGGAAGACAATTGTGCAGTTATCCATTAAAGCTTCATTTGTGCATACCGTTTGGCCCAGCAATTCCACTCTAGTTATTTGTTCCTGAGACATATTCATACACGCACATAAGGAGCATATAAAGAATTTTCACTGGAGCATTACTTATGAAAGTGAACATTATAAAGTATTTTTAATGCCCTTAATTTAGAACGTGGTTACTTCATAGTATATCTACATATAAGGGCTTCAAAGGATGGGGTAGATCTATATTTACTGATATAGAAACTAATAGCAGTGGTTATCTGTTTGTTTTTGAAGAGATTGGTGGCGTCAAGAATTTTTCTGTATCTGTGTAGTTTTTTTACCAGAAAATTTTCTATAACTTGTATAATTAAAAATAAATGAAAACAAGAATATGCAATATGTTAGTAAGGAGTATTTTGAGAAAATTATCAAAACAACACTTTGCATTGGTGTCAAGCAGAGATGAGCACCTATTTTTTAAAGGGGACCAATTTAGTTAAAATAACAGTGTTTAAGGAGCCTGTGATCTCACTTCTTTAGAATTTATCTTGTAGGAAAAAAATGCATGTGTACACAAACACAAAAAAAGTGTAGCTATAAGAATATCCATTCCAGAATGTTTTAATTTTAAAAATGGACACAAAATAATGGTTCACATGTGAGGGGTGGGTATATAAATTATTATAGATACATTAAATAAAATTATCTATAACCATTGAAAAGATGATGAAGACTTATATTTTTGACTTGGAAAATGTCTTACAACATGTAGTCTAGTGAATAAATCAGGTAAGAGAATAGCCAGTGTATTAGTCAAGGTTCTCTAGAGGAACAGGACTAATAGGACAGATGTATATATGAAGGGGAGTTTATTAAGGAGTACTGACTCACACGATCACAAGGTGAAGTCCCACAGTAGACCATCTGCAAGCTGAGGAGCAAGAAAGCCTCGAAAGTAGGGAAGCCAACAGTGCAGCCTTCAGTCTGTGGCCAAAGGTCTGAGAGCCCCTGGCAAACCACTGGTATAAGTCCAAGAGTCCGAAAGCTGAAGAACTCGGAGTCCAATGTTCAAAGGTAGGAAGCATCCAGCATGGGAGAAAGATGAAGGCTGGAAGACTCAGCAAGTTAAGTTCTTCCAACGTCTGCCAGCTTTATTCTGGCCACACTGGAAGCTAATTAGATGGTGCCCCCCCAGATTGAGGGTGGGTCTGCCTCTCCCAGTCCACTGACTCAAATGTTAATCTCCTTTGGCAACACCCTCACAGACACACCCAGGAAAAATACTGTGCATCCTTCAATCCAATCGGGTTGACACTCAATATTAACCATCACAGCATGTATACTTTGATCCTATTTACATTAAAAAATGATTTCCGTATCTTTGTGAACTTATATACATAGAAAGGTATCATAAGGGATGTTTAATAAAATGTTGATATGGCCATTAAAATGATAAAATAATTTATTTAAATTCTCATTAAAACATTAATTTGTATTGAGATATTATGTAATATATAATAATTATTTCATTTGTTCTCATTCTGTAACTTGAGAATCATTATTCTTTCCAATTTTTTAGATAAGAAATTAAAGATTAAAAATGTACAAAGACTGCATAGCTAGTAAGGGATTAAAATCTGTCTCATTCTGAAGCCTGTGGTTTTAACTACCACCTATTCTAATTCTCTACTTTATCATTTTCTTGTAAACAGTTAAAATAAATACCTTATTGGTTCATTGTTATTATATGGCTTCTAAGCCTAATGTTTGCTTAATAAAAGGGAGTTACCATGAACGAACCATAACAGGAAAAGATCATGGAGACCTTCATCTTTCTAAAGTGTGAGACGTCTTTAGAAAGGAGCCAACTGAAGACAGAGCTCTTGGCCTTTCCTTATTCCTGGCTGTTTCCACCAAGGCCTGGGGAGAGTCTAACAGTGTGTTTTGAAAAGCAATTTGAACAGGGCTGTATACATAACACACAAATACACACACACACTCACACACACACACACACACAGAGACTTTTTATGGCCTTTTTGTTACCTCCCTCTTTGTACCCTTTAAAAAAAATCCACGAAATTCACATGATTACTATTTTTTCTCTATTTTTTTGTCTTCGTGTGTTTGTGTGTGTGTAGAGGGGACGTAGGTCAATGATTGTCACCAAAAACTGGGAAAACTGAAGATCTACCCTCTTAGCAAATTTCAAGTATACCATACAGTATTATAACTATGTATACATATAGAAAAACATCAAGTTGTACATCTTATTTGTCAATTAAACTTCAATAAAGATGGGGAGGGGGAAAGAATCTTTGAATCTATTTAAGAAGAAAGCTGAACTAAATACTCTCCCCAAATGCGCTATAATTGCTTAAAATATTTTTTAAGTGTGGCAGAGGTCTTTAACAGATATTAAGAGGGTCTACTTAAAAATTCTAGTTGTAATTTAACATAATTTGAATACATATAATGATATATTTGAGGGTCTACTTACAACAATTCAAACTGTAATTTAAGACAATCCTAATAAACATATTGCCCATCTACCCTGGTACTATTGGATGAGTGCCTGGAAGTTGACTGGAGTTTCTGTCACTAGGATGGATCCTATGGATGAAGCATGATGAGGCTTTAATAAAATGTCTCATTTAAAAGATCAGTGGGCCAGGCACTGTGGCTCATACCTGTAATACCAGCACTTTGGGAGGCTGAGGCAGGCAGATCACCTGAGGTCAGGAGTTTGAGACCAGCATGACCAACATGGCAAAACCCCATCTCTGCTAAAAATACAAAAAAAAATTAGCCAGGTGTGGTGGCAGACACCTGTAATCCCAGCTACTCGGGAGGCTGAGGCAGGAGAATTGCTTGAACCTGGGAGGCTGAGGCTGCAGTGAGCCAACATCACACCATTGCACTGCAGCCTGGGCAACGAGTGTGAAACTCCATCTCAAAAAAAGATAAATAAAATAAAAGATCTATGAGACATTCATTACAAATTGTCTTTTCACAAACTCAAAACTGATTGAAATCCCTTCCTCCAGCTCCCCTACCAAAAATGGTGAAAGATACCTGAAGTTAACAAATGCCTGGAGAGAGAAAATATCAGATCATACAAATACATAGAGCGAGAGAATAATAAAAGGAGTGCTGCTGAAAGCACTGTTAGATTCACTTTAACTAACAAACAAAGTACACAAATAATACCTGGGAAAGAGAACTTAACATGCATATATTTGTAACTAATACAGTAATGGTATTTCTTTCCTTTGTGTCCACCTTACTCCAGGGTAGGAAAACTCTGTTTGTGGGAGAGATGCCTTTACAGTGGTAACTTCTGGGGTCACTGAGAAATGGCAGTAGCAAACAAGGAAGAGAGCCTGAGGCTGTCTGTCCCTGCACAGTGCCCATCTCCCAGCCAGTGAGCAACCCATCCCACCAATACAATGGTGGTTACAATATGGAACCTTGTGACTTACACCATGCTTGAAAAGTTAACTCAAGGCAATGTGTGGAAAGGTTAAAACGAAATTCAGAATATTACCAAAGACAACTATTTGGTATTATCTTGCAATAAACACACCTATTTAAGTATATTTAACATATTATTAAAATAAATATATTAAAACAGAAAATGGTTTTATAACAGAATAAAGGAAAATGAATATTTATTGAGCACCAATTATGTACCAGGTACTTTATGATCATAATTTCATTGCATAGTCACATCAATACTGCAAAGTGTTACCAACCCCATCTTAGACCAAAAAAATGCAGTCCAAATAGGCCAGGTAACCCCCACAAGGTCAAACATGTAGAGCACAGTCCCCAACATTTTTGGCACCAGGGACTGGTTCTGCGGAAGACAATTTTTCCACGGGCTGGGGGGTGGACAAGGGCTGGGGGATGGTTTTGGATGAAACTGTTCCACCTCAGATCATCAGGCATTAGATTCTCATAAGGAACGTGCAACCATGTGCACAGTTCACAATAGGGTTTGTGCTCCTATGATAATCTAATGCCACCCCTGATGTAACAGAAGAAGGAGCTCAGGCAGTAATGCTCACTCACCTGCCATTCACCTCCTGCTGCGTGTCGCCTTCCTAACAGACCATGGACCAGTACCCGATCACGGACCAGTACCAGTCCACAGCCAGGGGCTGGGAACCCCTGATGTAAAGGACAGATACAGAACTCCAACCCAGGCCAATTTGGCACTAGAATCCATGATATTTTCACGCTATAGTACCATCTCCCCAGATTAGGATTGTTTTTCTCATTAAATAGACATGTTTGGTCTGTAATTAGTGTATACATAGTATGCACCACTGGAAAGCCATTTATTGGAGTCCATCTGACACAATCCTTGATTGAAAAGAGAGCATAGAATGAATATGGTAGTTTGCTAGCACTGGCCTCTTAAAACAACACTAGGAATCAAATGCAGTTTTCTTTTCTGCAATAATATTTTAGGGGGAACAAAAACAATGCCATAAGAAAATACCTTGCAGTAAGTAATTGTTGAGACAATGAACGCTCCACAGTCCATATCTTGGGGCACAATGGGTGCCTGCATACTTCTGCAGACTGAGCATGTTTCAGAGCCTTCAAAAGCCTTCTCAGAAAGCCCCAGGTGGTGAAATTGCCCTCAAGCACTGATGAGAAGCCTCCAGCCTAATGATTTGTTTTAATGCTCATGACCACATTGTCAATTAGTGTTATTATCTGCCTTTGAGAGATGGGAAAAGAGAGGCTCGGGAAAACAGGGTAGCCCAATTTCTGATATCAGAAACCTTCTCATTCAACTGATGGTGGGACAGGCACCTACCTTAGCTTTGATACACTCTGTGACATATGCAATTCATGTACTGATGGATGTGCCACTAGCAGGGTCTGGCAGTTGGAGGATAATGGTTGATTGGATTTGCCTTGTGGGTAGATACCAGTCTCTTTAAGCTTGGAGGGAAGGCAGATGGTGGGAGAACGGATGGGGATGGTGTGAGTGGAGTCTGTCAATTTTCCAAAAGGCTGTTGCCAAGAAAAGAAAGGCAGTTGATGAAAATCATGTGTTTCAAAGTAAAGAGACTGGGAAATACTTCTTTTGTTTTAAAGACATCATTGTTTGTCTTATTTGCAATGGGAAAAAATATCTTTTTCAGAAAGAATATAATACCAACAGACACTATGTAATAAGCCACATTGTATAGTTAAGTAGCATAGAAGGTCAGTAAAAGACAAAAGAAACAAGATTCCCAAATGTCTTACTCAGCAACAAAAGTTATTCAAGACCTGGCCTGGTGGCTCCCATTTGTAGTTCCAGCACTTTGGAAGGCTGAGGTGAGAGGATCACTTGAGCCCAGTAGTTTGACACCAGCCTGGGAAACATAGAAAGACGTTGCATCTACAAAATTAAAAAAAAAAAAATTAGCCAGGCGTGGTGGGTCATGCCTGCGGTCCCAGCTACTGGGAAGGCTGAAGTGGGAAGATCGCTTGAGCCTGGAAGGTCAAGGCTGCAGTGAGCCATGACCGTGCCACTGCACTCCTGCCTGGGCAACAGAGCAAGACCTTGTCTCAAAAAAAAGTTATTCAAAGGCACAGCATTATAATAAGATACTGCACTGCATGCTACTATGTAGATCCTGAAATTTTAGCAAAAAGGAAAAAAAAAATCATGAAGTCTAGCAAAATAGTAAGAGAGGAAAAGAAAAAGACTTCATGATACTGACACTAAGACCTCTGCAAACAAATGACCCATGTGAGCACGATCCCACAATGAAGCTCAAAGTTGACAAGTACAACCATATTCACAGAGACTCTAATCCATTTATCAGGACCCTAATCTTGATCATGAGCAGATATGCAAGAGCTACCAAAAGTATGAGGAAACCTACATGAAAGATAAAGATGAGAACAGACAGAAAAAAAAGCAACTAGAAGGAAACTGAAACAATGCAAGGAAAAGAATACTTTGAAAACAAAAACTGTAACTCCTATACTCAGAGGCACAAGAAAAGATGATGCATTAATGAAGCAAGAACAGAATCCTCCAAAAAAGAGCATTCAGAGAATAAAAAGTGTTCTTTTTAAATTTAACATAAGGATTAGAAAACCCCAAAACCAGCTGGGCGTGGTGGCTCACGCCTGTAATACCAGGACTTTGGGAGGCTGAGGCAGGCGGATCACGAGGTCAGGAGATCGAGACCATCCTGGCTAACACGGTGAAACCCCATCTCTACTAAAAATACAAAAAATTAGCTGGGCGTGGTGGTGGGTGCCTGTAATCCCAGCTACTCGGGAGGCTGAGGCAGGAGAATGGCGTGAACCCCAGAGGTGAAGCTTGCAGTGAACCGAGATCGCGCCACTGCACTCCAGCCTAGGGGACAGAGTGAGACTCTATCTCAAAAAAAAAAGAAAGAAAGAAAACCCCAAAACCAGGAGAAAATCTAAAGAGAAGAACAACCAGAGAAATCAGAAAATTAGAACACAAGTCCAGGAAGTCCAACATCAAAATTATGGGACAGTTAGAAAGAACCAAGAAAACAGGAGATAAGATTATAAGCAACATTTCTTAGAACTAAAATATATCAGCTTCTACTTTGAAAGGTCCATTGAGTACCCAGCACAGTGGAAGAAAATAGACTCACCCAAGGGCACATCAGTTCAGAATACTGCCAAAAATAAGTTTTACAAAGCTTCTGCAAGTTAGAAAGAAAGAGAGAGGGAGAAGAAGCCACGTGGAAAGCAGCAGGATTCAGAATGGCTTTGTGCTTCTCAACACCAGCCCTGGAATCCAGAAGACCATGGAGCAATGCCTTCCAAATTGTGAAGAAAAATTACTTCCAATCTAGAGTTCAATACTCAGCCATAAATTGGAGGGGAAGTAGAATTAAAACACTTTTAGAAATGTAAGGTCTCAAAAGATGTGCTTTTCATGCACACTTTCTCAGGAAGCTATTGAAGATGCCCTGTATTAGTCTGTTTTCATGCTGCTGATAAAAGACATACCTGAGACTGAGAAGAAAACGAGGTTTAATTGGACTTCCGGTTCCACGTGGCTGGGGAGGCCTCTGAATCATGGCAGGAGGTAAAAGGCACTTCTTACATGGCAGCCACAAGAGAAAAATGAGGAAGAACAAAAAGCGGAAACCCCTGATAAACCCATCAGATCTCGTGAGATTTATTCACTACCACAAGAATAGCACAGGCCCCTTTGATTCAATTACTTCCCCCTGGGTCCCTCCCACAACATGTGGGAATTCTGGGAGATACAATTCAAGTTGAGATTTGGTTGGGGACACAGCCAAACCATATCATTCTGCCCCTGATTCATTTAAATCTCATGTTCTGACATTTCAAAACCAATCATACCTTCCCAACAGTCCCCCAAAGTCTTAACTCATTTCAGCATTAACTCAAAAAGTCCACAGTCCAAAGTTTCATCTGAGACAAGGCAAGTCCTTTCTGCCTATGAGCCTGTAAAGTCAAAAGCAAGCTAGTTACTTCCTAGATACAATGGGAGTGCAGATATTGGGTAAATACAGCCATTCCAAATGGGAGAAATTGGCCAAAACAAAGGGGTTACAGGGCCCGTGCAAGTCCGAAATCCAGGCTGGCAGTCAAATTTTAAAGCTCCAAAATGATGTATTTTGACTCCAGGTCTCACATCCAGGTCATGCTGATGCAAAAGGTGGGTTCCCATGGTCTTGGGCAGCTCTGCCCCTATGGCTTTGCAGAGTATGACCTCCCTCCTGGCTACTTACAGGGGCTGGCATTGAGTGTCTGCAGCTTTTCCAGGTGCAGGGTGCAAGCTGTCAGTGGATCTACCTTTCTGCGGTCTGGAGGATGGTAGCCCTCTTCTCACAGGTCCACTAGGCAGTACCCCAGTAGGGCCTCTGTGTGGGGGCTCTGACCCCACATTTCCCTTCCACAATGCCCTAGCAGAGGTTATCCATGAGGGCCCCACCCCTGCAGCAAACTTTTGCCTGGTCATCTAGGCATTTCCGTCTATATTCTGAATTCTAGGTGGAGGTTTGGGAAAACCTCAATTCTTGACTTCTGTGCAACTGCAGGCTCAACACCACGTGGAAGCTGCCAAGACTTGAGGCATCCACCCTCTGAAGCTGTACATTGGCCCCTATCAGCCACAGCTAGAGTAGCTGGGATGCAGGAAACCAAGTCCCTAGGCTGCACACATCACAGGGACCCTGGGCCCGGCCCATGAAACAGCTTTTTCTTCCTGGGCCTCCAAGCCTGTGATGGGAGGGACTGCCGTGAAGGTCTCTGACATGACTTGAAGACGTTTTCCCGATGGTCTTGGGGATTAACATTAGGGTCTTTGCTACTTATGCAAATTTCTGCAGCCAGCTTGGATTTCTCCCCAGAAAATGGGTTTTTCTTTTCTATTACACAGTCAGGCTGCAAATTTTCCAAATTTTTATGCTCTGCTTCCCTTATAAAACTGAATGCCTTTAACAGAACTCAGGTCATCTCTTAAATGCTTTGCTACATAGGAGTTTTTTTTCCACCAGATACCCTAAATCACCTCTCTCAAGTTCAAAGTTCCACAAATCTCTAGAGCAGGGGCAAAATGCCACCAGTCTCTTTGCTAAAATATAACAAGAGTCACCTTTACTCTAGTTCCCAACAAGATCCTCATCTCCATTTAAGACCACCTTAGCCCGGACCTTATTGTCCATATCACTATCAGGATATTGGGCAAAGTTCCAAACTTTCACAAATTTTCCTGTCTTCTTCTGAGCCCTCAAAACTGTTCCAATCTCTGACTGTTACACAATCACTTCCATGTTTTCGGGTATCTTTTCAGCAATGCCCCACTCAACTGGTACCGATTTACTGTATTAGTTCATTTTCATGCTGCTGATAAAGACATATGTGAGACTGGGAAGAAAAAGAGGTTTAATTGGATTGGTAATTCCACATGGCTGGGGAGGCCTCAGATTCATGCCAGGAGGCAAAAGTCACCTCTTACATGACAGTTGCAAGAGAAAAATGAGGAAGAAGCAAAAGGAGAAACCCCTGATAAACCCATCAGATTTCACGAGATTTATTCACTATCACAAGAATAGCACAGGAAAGACTGGCCCCCATGATTCAATTACCTCCCCCTGTCACCCTCCCACAACATGTGGGAATTCTGGGAGATAAAATTCAAGTTGAGATTTGGGAGGGGACACAGCCAAACCATACCATGCCCTCACCAGAGTGAGGGAGTAAACTAAGAATATGTGGGCTACAGGAAAGAGAAGACTCACACCAGGTGAGAGAAAAAAAAAAGAATTTTCAAGACGATGGTAAAGGGAGTTGCCTAGTGATAATAGAACGCCCATCAAGTAGAGAGAATGAATGAAACTGTGTGATTCAGATGATTGGCATGCTGGGATAGCTATCATCCTGATCCCCTCTGCTACTATAACATCATTTAACCTAGATGAAACTCCTGGAGGATATTCTCTAATTTTCACAAAAAAGAGTTAGAAAAAGCGTTTCTGTTTTGTATGGTTTTGTTTTGTTTTGTTTTGTTTAAAAAAAAAAAAAAAAGGTTCAGAAAGCCCACCAAGGCCTGGAACAGGAGCAAAAGTTATCGAAAGGTGTGACTACTATCTAGCCAGCCTAGAGGTAAGAAGAAAGGTCTCCAGATGCAGTTTCTCAAAAAATACAAAGGGAAACTGATAGGCAGGCTATTGTGAATAGCTTTGTGTAATATTTTACTAAAAACAGCCATTAGAAAAAACAGAAATACTTAAAAATAGATACAAAGAAAACTAAGCAAATAAAAAAGGCATTATTAACTTTAAGAAAAATATAAAGGAAGGAAAGAAAAAACAACCGTAGTATACTACAGTACTCAGTTATAAAAAAATTACAATGACAACAATACTGATTTAACCAAAATTGTAATTGGACTATATTGGGAAAATGAGAAAAAGGAAGCAAAATGGAGGCAGTGTAGAAAGCCAGTTATGTTTCCTACAATAAGAATTCGATAGACAATGTCTAGAATGGACAAATCAAAATATGGAAATACAAGTGTAGTGTTTAGAACTTTGGAGATGTTAAATGCCAAAAGGAAGTTAAAAGAGCTGGAAGTGGTTGTCTTTGGAGAGGGGACCTGGGAGAAGTGAGAAGGGGTGAGTCAGAAGACTGCTGAATTTTGTAATAGAACTTTTACTACCATCTTGACTTTTTAAACCACATGTGTGTACAGTTTTTCATTTAAAATGTAATTTAAAAAAATTAAAGAAAAATAAGATAGCCAGATGCAGTAGCTCATGCCTGTAATCCCAGTACTTTGGGAGGGTGAGGCAGGTGGATCACTTATGCCCAGGAGTTCGAGACCAGCCTGGGCAACATGGTGCAACCCTGTCTCTACAAAAAAATACAAAAAAGTTAGCCAGGCATGGTGGTGCGTGCCTGTAGTCCCAACAATTTGGGGAGGTTGGGGTGAGAGGATAGCCTGAGCCCAGGGATCACAACACTGCAGCCCAGCCTGGGTGACAGAGTAAAACCCTGTTTCAAATAATAATAATAATAAGCTGTATCTTCAATATATACCTCCAATATAAACAGGTAGGCTCTTGGGTGATTAACTTGAATATTAAAAAGAGACCTGGTATTATTTGAACTCCTGGCAGGGGATTAAGGCTACAGGATACAGATTACACTGGAATAGCCCAGTGTCTTCACCTTAATGTTTTCTCTTTAATTTCTGTAATGCTTCCATCCTTTTAAATTGTCTGAATAGTCAGTGATCTAATCTTCTGCAAGTTCCAGACTTTCATCTACAGATATAACAAGATCTGTTACTTGCTCACATTATTTCTGTGAATCACAATGGTAATGTGATAATTACCCTCTCCCTGGGAATAAGAAGCTACTATTTATTATGTATGTGTCCTTCACTGCCTTGAATAATCAAAGGATCCCGCAATTGTGTAGTACTTTACAGTTTTCATTGTGCATTTTCATTGTGCTTTTTCATGATTTTATGAAACCAAAGGCCAGGCGGAAGCTCAGAGGGTTGAAGTGACTTCCTTAAGGTCACTCAGCTGGTAACAGCAAGCCACAAGTAGAGGCATCACTGGTGACTCTCTCTCCACCTACCATACTGTGCAGCAGTCTGGTTTTCAAATTTCCTAAAGTCCCCATTTGTTTAATAGCTCCAGTTGCTGGCAGCTGAACAACCAGATGGTGGGAAAAAAGAAAAAGGGTGTGTGTAAATTTACTTTTCGAAACTCCGGCCATTGTGCCCAGAGCCAGCCTTAGAACAAGTTGCCCTCTACCCAGATCAACCCCAGAACCTGTCGTGCAAACATCCCAAATTGGGGGTCTTAGGACTTTTCCACATTCACGAGTCTCTTTTAAAATTGGAAATATCCCTGAGAAATAGAGTACCTTAACACTTATCAATTAATGCCTTAGGCAGGTTTGGTTGACAGCCAGCTAAAAATAAGCCTCAGATATTGGAAGACAATTAAGGGAGAAAGAAACAGGCACAGATTTATCCTAATTCAAAATTGTTCCCAGGGTTAACCCTGGCCATCCTACCCAGGATTCTTTTAAAAAGTTCCTTTGGCAAGACTGCCATAAGATACCAACTCTCATTTTGTCTACCTGTTGGTATCTAGTGATGGGAAAAGTGACAACCACCAGAACGCTACAAATCCCCCTCCAAGTCCAGGTCACTAGGAAATATTTTAGATAGACTAGCATTATAATCTCAACAGTTATTTATGCATCCATTTAAAAACAGTTGGACATTTCATCTTGCTCATCAAGAACAAGATTTTCCCCCTATTTTTAGCAAAAATTGCAAGACGGGCACATGCAGCCTTTGCCAAGCAGAATATGATTCCTCAAGGCTCTTCAATGTGTGGGAGCCTGACATAAGGCTCAGAGAAGGGCAGAGCCACAAACAAGCTGTGATGATCGCTTTGAGGTAACCAATCAATGTGTCCAACTCAACTATGGCTTCCCAGATCATTATTAGTACTCCACTTTTGTTTATTTTTAATGACTAGTGCACATAAATTTAAATTCATTGCCTGTTAGGATCCATTTGTGCTAGCTCTATGTATAATGAGTAGCAAAGTCTATGCAGCTTTAAATATAGAGGAAAGAATAATTGTAAGATAGCCCAATCAAGGTTTCTGCTCTCCTTCACATATTTTAAAGACATAACACACAGAGGTTACATAACCGTCTTTACAGAAAACCTTGCATTCAGAGCTGTTGTGGAAGCCTGTTTGCAGCTGAGTGTTTACTAAATCAAGCACTAAAAACTAGATTTACACTGGTTGTTCGAAGCTGAAAGCCAGCTGCAGCTGCCATTAGAGCAATTCAATTTCTTTTTTATAAAGCACAAGTAAGGCTCAATTTACTAAAGTTTTATTTCCTTTTTATGCATCCCATATGCTAGGGGAAAAAATTAAGTTTATGAGATTAAAAATGAGTTTTATGCTAACTGTTTACAAAGTTTCAGCTGCCTGCATTTGCAAGCCCTCAAACCCACCAACTTCAGCTTCTGGCTTGTTTTTTTTCTTTTCCTTCCAACGAAAGAAGGTCTTTGTGTTTGCAAAAGGAAATCACCCAGCCCCCTTCTCTGCTTCCCTCTAGCTTTAGCTTCCTGTTTCACATCGTGCAATTTTATGACAGTTGAGGCAGACAGATAAGTTCCTTCATGATGCCAAAATCTTCAGAGAAGAAGGTTCTTGTATGGATAATAGCTTTTTTAAAGGATTCTTTTTTACCTCCATTCCCTGTGTCTGGATTTAACTAGTCTGGTGATGTTTTTCACTTCTGTGATCAATTCTTAAAAGGCAATATAGCTTTCACTTGATAGGAAGAAACATCTACACAGTGAGCAAACTGCTGCTGAATTTGGAGAACAGTGCCTTATGTTAGCTAATTACAAACCATAGTAGATTTTTTAAAGATGAAAGTTGAATTTGTTTGCTCCAAAATTAATGAGCACAATTATTTTTCAAGTGTATGTATGTAATTCAGGAGACCTCAAGATATCCATTATTAATTGATTCCACCATGCAAATTCTTCCTCTATCTGAAATCCTTTGGCCTTTCTTAGGATTAAAATTCCTCCAGTTCAGACTAAGTTGTTGGAGAACGTGTCATTTTTTGTTATTTTAAGGTGCATTCCGTAAAAAAGACGGTAGAAAAATACAAGAAGATGAGAAAAGCTTCTAGATATCACGCCAGAGAAATCATCTAAAAGAGTAACGTAATGCATACACTTATTTTCTCTAACTCTTCCTGCCTCTACCTAACTACTATAAGGTTGAGTTTTAAACCTTCCCAGTAGAAGTAAAGGACATTCTAGAACCTTAAAGTATGTGATTGGGAAAAGGACAGAGAGAAAAAAAAAATCAACATGTAAACAATGCAGCAGATGATAGCTGGCAAGGGCCTTGTGAGAACACATTGTTTTGCCAGTTAGAGGAACTAAGTATGTCCAAGCATGTCACAGAGAGTTTCTCAGAGGTTTCCCAGTTGAACAGAGCTCACAGTCAACTCCAGCACTGAAATTCTTGAGCAAAGAAGAGAAACGAAGACCATGTCCCCAGCACTGCCTTAGAGTGGGGAAGAGTTGACATGGACCAACTTAAGCCACAGATACTAAGTAAAGGTCAGCAGGCTAGAATTCTCTGGAGGTATGAAGCTTTGTTATACTTCAAATAATCTCATCCCAACAGGCAATTCTTAGCAAACAGGATGGTTTGCACCATGAACATTGAAAAGTATGCAGAGCCCATGGAAATGAACAATCCCCAGAAAGAAAGTTGAAAGGTGTTTACTGAGCACTGATCAACGTCAAAGACCTATTGCAGTAAGGCCTGCAACCTACAGCAGCAAAGACCAAGCACTGCAGAGATGATCTTGGGGCACTGATCTGACATGCTTCTAGCAGCAAAAGGGAACACCTGGGACCCTGCGAGGAGAGGGAGGTACCTGAGGCTGGGATTCCCCTGGTTTTATAGTAAGAAGCTTAGAGCATAGATCACTCTTTGCTGAGACACATGAACTATACCCCTTCAAACTGTTACAGCTTAAAAAATGAGTCACACCAATGAACCATGGACCATACCACTGATTTAGAATCCTCACCCTTCAGCTAGAGGAGACAAGATGCACAATCATGAAACAAACACAATTAAGACACAATTGGTAAGGTGCTACCCGCAATTCAACAAAAATCAAAGAAAACAGAGGAACCCATGTATGTAGGAGCAGTCAGAGAAGGTCTGCAGAGGAGATGGGCCTTGAAGGATATATAATATGTAGATAGAAGACAAAAATTATTCCAGGTGTACAGAGGGCTATGTAATGGCATTTGAAGCAGGCAGGAAAATGAGCTGTGTGTAGAGAGAGGAATGGTGAGGAGGCCAATTAGAGCAAGGGGCTAGGAGAGCTGCAGAAGATAACACTGGAATGAGAGATTGGACTCAGGATTTTGGGATCACCAACAACAAACTGAGGAGCAGTTCCCAGCTATTCAAGGTTGTGAGAAGAAAAATGGCATAAGGAACGCAGCATCTCAGAGACTGATCTGGCAATGTGTGGTGGGATAGAGCAGAAGGGAATGAAGTAAGGTTATTGAAGAGGTAGTAAGCATCCAGGCATGAGGTTATGAAGCACAAGCAAGAAATTGGAAGGCTCTTGGAGAGAGAGGGTGGGCATTTGCTTTCCACACTCACCTCCTCACCCTACGCCATGCCTCTGCAGTGTTCAGTAGCAGCTGTGTTCCTCTGGGAACTGGTGGGTAGACCCAGCTCCATCGATCAGCTTTCTCTGGACTGGCAACCCAGATCATTGCCCATCCCTTTTGTCCTTTCAATACTAGGAGTGGTAACAGCATCCCAATAGTTTAATACCTGGGAGCCTCCTCATCTCTTCCTGGTTTTCTGAACAATGGGTCTGTGTCTTTTTGGAATGGACCATCTGTGCCTTTGCAGACCCTGACTGATAGACACACCAAAAACATTTTGAAAGAAAAGTAGAGAAGTTATGGATTGGACTGGAAAAAAAAGAATGTTAATGAGTATAGTTTTGAGCATGGGAAATTAGAAAACAGGGCATGGAAATATAATGTATTGGTTAGGAGTAGACTCTATTAATTCAAGGACATTGCCTGAGATGAATTTTTATCCTCCACTTAACAGCCATGTGATGTAATTTGGTGGGGGGCTGTTGCTTTAGCATTTCTAGGCTGAATTCCTTCAACTGTAAAATAAGAATAATAATTGTTTTAAGGTTTAAATAAGTTAATCCATATAAGGTACTTAGAATGGTGCCAGGTTTAATCCAGATGCTTTGTGTTTTTCTATTATTATTGTTATTAAAATAATAATTAGATATTTTATTAATTTCAATTTTCTCACCTTTGAGTTCTTTCCCAATAGACCCCTCATCTTTCTTCAAAAATGTACTTCCATGTGGAAAACACTGATTATAAGCTCAGGCTTGTGCACTTTGAGCTTAATGGTGACCGTAAAATATTTAAATGGAAATTTCCAGGAAGAATTTGGAAATAAATACTGGCATTCATATAAGAGGAAATGACAAAGGTATAGATAGATCTAAAGGAGCCTGTATGAAAGGGAGAGATGAAACTTTGAAAACAGATGACTTTTGCAAAGGGGAAAATGCATCAAAAGAATAGCAGAGTTCTAAGAAATAAGCATTGGAGAAACACACAGTGAGAGGGTGGGAGGAAGATGAGAGGTGACGAAAAGGAAAAAAGAAGCAAAAGTGCTGGACTTTGTGGTATTACAGAAAATAAAGGAGCAAGAAATAGTAGAAGTGACAAATGTCTTTGAAGCTCACAGAGAGGTTACTTGGACCTTCAAGAGAAGAAGCTTGAAGAAATGGAGGGAGTGGAAGGGAAAAACAGGTATTTTTTAAAAACTAGAGAAAGCAGGTACAGTCAAGACTAGGTCACTCACGTTTTTCCCAAGATGGAGTAGACATGGGCAAGAGAAAGGAATTAAAAGAGAAAAACTGAAGATTCTAGAGAAAGAAAAGACAAGTAAGATAGCAAGATGCCTCTGGGAAAACATAAGAGGCTAGGATTAGAAATCAAATCAGAATTTCTTTAGAAATTAGAAATCAAAATTCCAAGTATTTGCAGGGTTTTCCTACCCTCATTGTATTCTTTTCATTTATAACAAAGCTAGCTATTAAGATTTTTGATTATTATGGTCCAGCTGTGAATCTGAGCTAATTTAAAAACAAAACAAAAACATGGCAACCTATACTTGTTCACTTCACAATAATATTGTAGTTAAAAAACGTGGTCTCTAGGGTAAGACTGGTTGAGGTTAAAATCTTAACTTTGTCACTTACTAGCTACATGCTCTTGGGAAAAATTACATTTTTTAATACCTAAATTTCCACAACTCTAAAATGGAGATATTAATAGTACAGACCTCATTGGGCCGCCGAGAAATAAATTGCTTAGAACAGGGTCTAGCTTATAGTATGCATTCAAAAACCTTAGTTTTGATTACTCACACATATCTACCCTATACAATAATTATATCTTAATTCTTTCTCCTCAAGGCAATACTTTGATTTCTTTCAACTCAAAGAGAACATGATTATAGGAAAATCCCTTAATAAACATGCCCCTTGATAATGTAAATTCAGATATAATGCAATTGGACATTGTCACTGTATTTTCTGTGCTCAACCACATTTTTCAAATGGGGCAGAGCAAGCAAGTTTTCATTTTCTGGAGAGGAGACACATGAGATACAGAAGGGGGCAAGACAGGTGGAAAGACTGCAAGCAACCCTGTTTTAGGAAATTGGAAAATGAAGGAAGTATGCCCACATCCCCAGTAACCTCTCAGCCCAATCTCCCGGCCTTAGGCTGAAAAAATGGGCACCAAGTTACCAAGGGATTCCCAGAATCCCTGCCACTGCCCTGAAAATTCATCCAAGCCCAAGAGCCAGAATGATTCTCATTGATATTTAACCAGATATTAAACACAATGGCCACCAAGGAGTACCAACTTGTATCTGAAAGCATTAAGTGTAGTCAGACCCAGAATTCCTGGTCAACCAGCCACAAAGGCTCACCTCATTATTTCATCTATCTTGCAATAATATGGACCCCGTATTTACTCTATTAAAATTGTTAGACTCTCATCTATCAAGTTACATTAGAGTTTTCTTATACCTCAGTTGTCTTCAGAAAATTGTTCTTGGTAAATTAACAGCCTCTTAAACTTATTATTTCTGTCTCCTCCAGCTTAACTCTAATTTTCTTGAGAGCAGGGTTCACCTTTATCAACTTGTTTTTGAAAAACAACATTGTTTGAAAACAACAATGTTTTCAAACACAATGTTTTGAAAACAAAAACAGTGTTTTCAAAAACAACTTTTTTTGAAAAACACAATGTTTGAAAAACATTGTGGGAGCACAATGCCCAGCATAATACAGTAAGAAAATAGATACCATGGCAACACAAGAAGGAGATTCAAGGACTCAGAAAAGACTTAGCTTCACCTACTACTACATAATCTCCATCAGCCCCTCCCCACTCAAACAAATTATGTCCTTAATCCCCATTTTTATAGGAATTCTAGAGCAACTTCCAAGTTGGTGCTAAATAAATTTTGCCGAAAATTTCTTATTTGGCCAGTATGATAGGTCCTCTATTTTATATCCCTTGGACGTATCTCTAGCTCCCCTCTATGGAGGGTAAAGTTTAGGGTATCTCTTGTGGATAATTCAGATGGGTAAGGGTCCCAGAAAGAAAGGGGCAGAAATCTTAAGGATTAATATAGTTGACCTAGAGAGAGTTAAATGCTGGTGGGGCATGTGGCTCATGCTGTAATTCCAACACTGCAGGAGGCCAAGGTGGTAGGATCATAAAGCCCAGGAGTTTGAGACCAGCCTGGGCAATATAGTGAGACCTTGTCTCTATTTTTTTTAAAAAAATACAAAAAAAAAAGAATTAAATACGATCTTGTTAGCTATCTGATAAATGTTAACTGAGTAATAGCGTAAATAGATAAGACTGAAAACAGCTACCTGGCCAACTCCTTTGATTTGGGAGCACAAAAATCCAAATCACATCCACTCTTCTGTTTGAGTCCTCATAGGATGCTACACAACTCCTCTTCTCTCTTTCTTCTGGAAATGTATTTTCCAGTCTTTTTTGGACAATCAAAGGCTTTTAAAGTTCAGACACCTGCCAATGTTTGTTACAGCTGCTTAACAGCTAACAATGGAGCAGAACCTCTACCTAGGTATTACTCCATCAGAATGCAATGATTACCTTCCGCCCACCCTAGCTTATGTCAGGTTAGGTTACCATACTTCATTTCTCCCACCCACCAATCTCTTCTGCTAGAAGTGGGTGGATAATGGCAGGAGGTTCCTCCTTTGCAGTGTCTTTTATCAATACTAATATAACACCACTGCTATCTTCAGTTTTCTTATTTGTTTCAGAATTGATTCTGCCCAGAGTGTAAACACCAAACAGGGTAATTAGTAAAGAGTTCATGGTTTTAATCATCTTTGAAGTTACCGGTTGAATAAAATACTCTATCTGATTATTCATTGAACATCCAGGTGCTGGTTTTAGCTTCAAGAAGTTTACAACATATTTGGGGGAACTTAGAAGTAAACAGATGATGGCACGGCAAGGCTATAGTAGACGTGTTCACAGAGAAAAATGTTTAGGGCTTTCTAAAGGAGGAAGCACCTGAGCTGAATTGTGAAGCCATGCAGGCAGAAGCAGTGGGGAGGATGTTCACAGAAGGAGCAGCCAGCACACCGAGGCAGGAAGGAACACAGCACATTTAAGGAGCAACTAGCCTGGCTGGAATGTGGAGTTGAAGGGAAGGACTGGCTTACCACCATGTTGCACAGGATGAAAAGGTCATGCAAAAGAACTCATGGCTCCTTAGCAAACGAGCTCATGCAAGATATTCTTTTTCTTTTTTCTTTTTCTTTCTTTTTTTTTTTTTTTTTTGACACAGCATGTCACTTTGTCACCCAGGCTGGAATGCAGTGGTGCAATCACCTCACTGCAGCCTCGACTTCCTGGGTTCAAGTGATCCTCCCACCTCAGCCTCCCAAATAGCTAGGACTACAGGCTTGCACCACCACACCTGGCTAATCTTTTCGTTTTCTTTTTATTTATTTATTTATTTATTTATTTATTTATTTTGGGATGGAATCTCCCTCTGTCGCCCAGGCTGGAGTGCAGTGGTGCAATCTTGGCTCACTGCAAGCTCTGCCTCCCAGGTTCAAGTGATTCTCCTGCCTCAGCCTCCTGAGTAGCTGGGACTACAGGTGCCCGCCACCACACCCGGCTAATTTTTTGTATTTTTAGTAGAGACGGAGTTTCAATGTGTTAGTCAGGATGGTCTTGATCTCCTGACCTCATGATCCACCCGCCTGGGCCTCCAAAAGTGCTGGGATTACAGGCGTGAGCCACCACTCCTGGCCCTCATTTTCATTTTTTTTTTAATAGAGAGGGGGGGTCTCACTATGTTGCCCAGGCTGGTCTCAAACTCCTGGCCTCAAGCAATCCCCCTGCCTCTGCCTCCCAAAGTTCTGATATTACAGGAATGAGCCATGACACCCAACCTCATGAATGATTTTTAAACTGACATTATGAGATCTTCAGTTTAGAAAGTTAACTCCAGAAATGAGAATGATAGTGAGAGGTGAATAACTCAAGGCTGAGAAAAGAAATTAGGAGGCTGTTATAAGAAGACATACAAAAAATAAGAAGAATCTTGACTAAGAATGTAGTACTGGGGATAGAAAGTGGTGCTTTTGAGAAATAACAGAGATAGTGTTGAAGTATCATAATGACTGAGAAGACACAGGGGACAATAAATGAGGGCATCACTGATGATTCACAGGTTTCTGGCTTAAGCAATCAGGTAGATAATGATACTACTGCCTGACACAGGGACTATGAAGAACTTAGGAAGAGTTTCATTGTGAGATGCATTGACTTTGAGGTTTCCCCAGGACTTATGAGAAAAAATGCCCAGTACTCAATTATATATACAGGTCTTGAGTTTGAGGAGTTTAGGGCCTGGCACAGTGGCTCATGCCTGTCAATCCCAGTACTTTGGCTAAGGCAGGAGGAATTTTTTTTTAATTATGTTTTTAATTTTTTGTGGGCGCATAGTAGGTGTATATATTCATGGGGTATGTGAGATGTTTTGATACAGGCATGCAATGTGAAATAAGCGTATCATGGAGAATAACCCTATCCATCCCCTCAAGCATTTGCCCTTTGAGTTACAAACAATCCAATTACATTCTTTATTTTTAAATATACAATTCAGTTATTATCGAGGAGGATCATTTGAGCCCAGGAGTTTGAGACCAGCCTGGCAACATAGGGAGACCCTGTATCTACAAAAAAGGAAACAACATTAACTGGGCATGGTGGTCACACCTGTGGTCCCAGTGACTTGGGGAGCTGAAGTGGGAGGATCATTTGGGTCTCAGAGGTCAACGGTGAAGTGAGCTGAGAGCTCGTCACTGAACTCCAGCCTGGGTGATAGAGAAAGACTCTGTCTCAAAAAAGAAAAAAGAAAGAGTTTAGTACTAGAGATGTAAATTTGGGAGCCATTAGCACCTTGGTGGAAGCTAAACCCATGATAGTTAATAAGCTCATTCAAAGAGCCTGTGGCTAATGAGATGAAGATGGGAAACCAAGGCCACCTGAACAGGAGCCAGACCCTAGCTTTGGCTGATATCTGCGACTCTGCATTAAAAATGCACCCAGAAGAAAGGAAAGCCCTGCTCCCTCATATTCCCTAAGCGAGTTTACTTAATGTTCTGCAGTCTTTGTGGGTTTTTGAAGTTCATTTTGGAACTTTGTGTGTTTAGTCTTCATTTCATGAAGACTCTACTTTTGAAATTTCAAATTGGCCTAATAAACTATGAGTGAGATGGGGACAGGATGAGGATGGGCAGGTCACCTGATACCAAACATGGCTGGGGACCAAAGGTTTTGGAAAACCCTCATTTACTAAATGGGGCAGTTTTACTGAGATAAGGCCATGGGCATAACAGATGCAATATTGATACAGCTAGCATCAGCCCCAACCCAGAAGCTATTATTAGGCATCTTGGTACTTCCTACTTGCAAAAGTTAGTCATCACGATATATTAGTAAAAATTTTAATATTGAGAAAAGAAATGAAGGAAACATGCATGGATTGGAATGAGCATTTTAAGGTAAATGAGAAGTTCATATCCTCTTGCGTCTCTGTGTCTTATGAATATTAAATCAGTCACTTACCCTGTTTTGATTATTATCAGGTCTTGCTGGGCACTCCTGATCATCATCTTCCTGATTCTTGGGACTCTGGAACCTGCTGTTTTCCCTTACCTTCCAGAATGTTCTGTTCACTGATAACCCTTGAACAAGTTACTTGACTATGCAGGCAGTATCTGCTCTGTACTAATCAGGACTCTTTGGGATGTAAGTGACAGAAACCCAACTCCAACTAGCTGAGGCAAAAGGGGAAATGTACTGGTTCCAAAAAGCATGGCTCAGGCATGTTCCCTGCTCTATGTCTCTGCCTGTTTCTGCTCTCAGCTGCCATCTCATCTTCTGGACTGATTTTCTCCACAAAGCAGGAAGCAGCACCACAATTCACATCTCCTAAGTTTGACACCAGAGGATATCTCAGACTTCTCACTAGACCTAAGTTCAAAACAACTCAGGTAATTCTCTGATTGGCCCAGCCTGGGAAATACGTCTACCCTACAACCACACATTCTATCCAGAAAAATGGTATTTCTAAAAAAAAGGTGGAGAGAGGGGAGCAAAATAACAGACACCATTCTGTTGTAGCAGAATTCTCCCTCCATTATCTTGTTCCCCCACAGATCTTCCTGGGTGCCTGATGTATCAGGGAAGCTCTTCCTCTTTTAGAGCCTATTCCCTTTTTACCCTGCTCAATTACTCCTTAAAGGTTTTGTCTGCTCTCAGGCTGGCACTCTTCAATCCTCTCGATTTTAGATCAACTTTAGATGTCATTGCTTCCAGGAACCACACATGAAGACTTGTCCTCAGATTACCCAGTGAAACCACAGAAGAAATGGAGAGGTCAGAGTTCCAACAGGCAGGATCATCAAGAAGAGAGGATATTTTCTCTGCTGGGTTCATAAGATAGTTTTGCAATCCTACCAAGTAGGGAGGCTGGTGAATTCAAAGAAGACAAATCTATCTATCTTTGTGCTAATTCTGATTTTGAAAAAAAGCTATTTAGAGACATATGGCAATTTAAGAAAGCAGGAAACCAAAGAACCTGGCATTCTTGGAACAACAAATAAAAAGCTCCTTAAAAGTTAACAAGGCAAAGATGAATGTGGATTCTAACACGTGAAGTTAGCAGTATTTCATGATTTGGCTCTGCTGGAAGTTATTTTACCAGAATAGAGCCAAAATGGAAACTTGCTTTGATCTACAGTTCCTAGTAAAAGAAATCTAAAATTAGACACAGTGTGATCGGTTACAGAGTATTTCTAATGGACCACTGAGCAGATTAGTGATTCAGTTTTGTTCCTTGAATATAAGAAGACAGACTAATGATTGGCTAAAAGACAGACTTAAGAGAATATGACTACACCGAAGACCACTTATCAAAGGTTACACTGGAATACAATTAAGTTGGAAAATGTATTATTCATTTTAGTCCACTAAATATTTGATTGCTTTTTCTTTCTTATACATACTGAAAGCATCCCCTTCAATTATAATTTTTTATAATTTTAATTTTCTTGGCTATGTGGCGTCTATTAGAAGAAACAAAATAAGCAAAGAACTGTTTTTATAATTTATTTTCTAATATTCAATCTTCTACCAATAAGTAATAATTCAAAAGCTGAATGTATAATATATAATGGTTATGATTCGCTTTACTTAGTTCATTCCTTTTAAATTGGAAACTGTTAAACTTTTACATTGTTTTTCAGAATAAGAAATCATATCTCATGTATATTACCACTAGGTGGCTCAAATGGCTAAAACACCAATTCATTATATAAGCAGATCAAAACCTTAAATATTTAAAGATTTATCTCTTTCTACAGTTCTATATACTGTAATTTTCCACAAACTTTCACATTATTTATAGATTATCGCTATAATACTACACGTGGTAAACAATTACTTTAATGTAGATCATCAACACATATGCTATTTTTATGAATGAGAGAGAACTAGCAGACACAATGAATGAGTTATGTTACATTTTGTCATAAACATGCAATAATAAATTAAAATTTTATCAGCTGACTGAGAACAAAGTATTCAACGGGGTCTAAAGAACCAGGGTATTGGGTTATATTTCATTTTAATGTATCCAGGAACTTCTAGAGATTACCAGCTTTACTTTCTGGTGGTTGTGGTTATTTATGTCTCTTCTCTATGGCAATTTCGCCATGTGGCTCTATGATAGACAGTGTCTTGCAGCCAGAGCTCAATCTCTCTGTAGTCCAGAGACTTTGAAAATCAAAGCAGTCTTCCTTAGAGTAAGTTTTGAAATGCAGGACTCTCCAGATACTGTGTCCATCACATTAGCTGCCTGGAGGCCCTTGACTCTGGCTGATACAAATAAAACAAAAGCAGAAAATGATTGTTTTCTTCCCAATTTAAACAAGCATCTTATAATTGTTTGACTATTCAAGATAGAGCATCAAGGAGGAGAAAGGAGGAGAGATCCTTTCAAGCTGGAAAGGAAAGTATTAAGCCGGTAGATTCTATCAAAAAAAAAAAAAGGAAAACATAATGGTGTCCTTGGACTAAGAGAGCCTTGTAGGTTTTCTAACCAAGAATAATCAACACACATTCCCCTTATTCTGAAGGTATTTTTGTTGTTGTTCTCTATGCTTTCTTAGTACTGTACCAACAGAAGCTCTGCCCTTCTAGTTTAAAGGTGAGAACCAATGAAATAAAATCTTAAAGAAAATCTCATTCAAAGTGATAATTTTTTTTTAAGAGACATGATCCCACTCTGTCACCCAGGTTGGAGTGCAGTAGCGCCATCACAGTTCACCACAGCCTGGAACTCCTAGGCTCAAGCCATCCTCGTGCCTCAGCCTCCCAAAGCTCTGGGATTACAGATGTAAGCCACCATACCTGGCCCTCAAGGTAATGATTTTATCTTTGATTATTTGTCTTTATAATCCCAAACAACTGAATTTTTCACCATAAAAGTTATTCAATTGGCTCTACCCTGGGGGAGAAGAAAGATATATAGAAAAAGCTTAAGGGAGGATTTTTCCAACTCTTATAACAGACAAGTAGCATTCTCCCCCTAACTTTTATCCTCTGTAGAAGTATTTTTAAAATATTTTCCTTGGTCATTTATTATTTGTTATTTGGAAGTACATTTAGGAATCTTGAGTTTGGCTTAAAAGAAAAGTATTGATTCTCCCTCAGGGAGCTATAATTCAGTTTCAGCTGCAGTAACAGCAGGTCCTGATATTTTTATATTCATATTCAAGCATCTGACATTTGGGTTTTATTTGCATATAGAGCTGTAAATATAACATGAACCAGTTATCACATAGCTTTTTAATACCGAGATCTAATTAGTTCTTTCCAAGCGTGATAACTATACTCTGTCAAAGTTCTAACCAGTTAGCTTTTGAGAAAGAAATATTTTCTTCCCTTACTGTGGCCATGGATAGTTTCCACTGGATGAGAAAAAAAAAAACTCAAATGATAAAAGAATTAATAGCTTACATGACTGAATGCTAGAAGTAAGGTTAGTTTCAGGATTGGTTCAGTTCAATTGCTCAACAGTGTCATCCAAGACCAAGTTTAGTTCAACATCTGTCTGCCTGTGGCAATGTCATCTTCAATCCTAGCAGTCCTATTTGGGCTATCCACAACTGCCTGGGCCCTGCCTCCATTTATATCTAAGGATAGAGAAAGAAGCTGGTTTCCCAGTTTTTCCAAAACAGAGGACACTTCTTTACCAGAAATTACTCAGCAAACATGGTCTCAGGCTCGCTACCCACCCCAGATGCAATAACTCTGATCAGGGAATGGTTGTCCATCATTGGTATAGGCTCCACCTGGGTACATGCCCCATCTCAGTAGCCAGGAACAGAATCAGCTCCCTGCAGCAAATGGGCTGTACAAAGGAGGTATGGATACCTGTGTACGAGGGAGGGTTGCTCCTATAGGAGGGAAAAGGAGGAGATATCAGTTAGGGGGTGGGGGTGGCTACTAATACATACATGCGCCTGACCATGGATGGGAAACTGTAGAATCAAACTGCCTGATTTTGAACCCAAGTTCTACCACTTGTTAGCTCTATTACCAGGTGCAAGGTACTTGACCTCTCTCATCAAGTAACAAATGGGCCAATGATTTGTTTAATTGTTTATATCATAGGGTTTTTTTTTTCTAAAATACAAGGTATTTATTACAAGCATTTATTACACTCTTTCTTTGTGTGAGGCATGCGAAAAGAATTGGAGAGAACACAAAAGTGAACAAAATGATGTTCTACTTTGAAAGAGCAAGCAATTCAGGAGAGGAAATTAGAGCCCAGACATCGTGGTAACAGACAGATGGGATAAGTTACATAAAAAGATATGTTTCCTAAAATGACATTTTTCCTAATTAAATATTCTTTAATAGCAACCACATCATGTAGTATTTTTCACATCCAAATGAAGTTGACATAATTTTCTGGATAGTTATTCATTAATGATAAATGACATTAATAGGTTTTTTTTTTTTTTTTTTTTTTTGAGATGGAGTCTTGCTCTGTCACCCAGGCTGGAGTGCAGTGGCACGATCTCAGCTCACTGCAACCTCCACCTCCCGGGTTCAAGCAATTCTCCTACCTCAGCCTCACGAAGAGCTGAGATTACAGGCACATGCCACCACATCCAGCTAATTTCTGTATTTTTAGTAGAGACGGGGTTTCACCACGTTGGCCAAGCTGGTCTCGAACTCCTGACTTCGTGATCCACCTGCCTAGGCCTTCCAAAGTGCTGGGATTACAGGCATAAGCCACCATGCCCAGCTGACATTAATAACTAATAATCAGAACAATCAAACTACCAAAAAATAAATAATGGTAACCAACCAAATTTCAACTATAAAGTGTGTAAAATATAATGTTATCCTGCTACACATCTATTAGAATGGCCAAATTCCGGATGTAGATCAATAGGAAACTTCAATCATTGGTGGTGAAATGCAAAATGGTATAGCCACTTGGGAGGCAATTTGGCAGTTTCTTATAAAACTAAACATACTCTTACCATGCAGTCTCACTCTTTGAAATTTACCCAAAGGAGTTGAAAACATGTCTCCACAAAAACCTACACATGGATTTTTTGTTTGTTTTTGAGACAGGGTTTCACTCTGTCACTCTGTCACCCAGGCTGGAGTGCAGTGGTGCCACCACGGCTCACTGCAGTCTCAACCTCCCTGGCTCAAGTGATTCTCCCACCTCAGCCTCCTGAGTAGCTGGAACTACAGGCACGCACCACCAGCCAAGTGGCGTAGGCTAGTATCAAACTTCTGAACTCAAGTGATCCACTCGCCCTGGCTTCCCAAAGGGCTGGGATTACAGGCATAAGCCACTGCACCTGGCCCACATGGATGTTTATAGCAGCTTTATTCATAATTGCTAAAAAACTTGGAAGCAACCAAGAGATCCTTCAGTAGGTGAATGAATAAATGAACTGTGATACATTTAGACACTGGAACATTATTCAGTGCTAAAAAGAAATGAGCTGTCAAGCCATGAAAATACATGGAGAAAACTTAAATGCACAGTACTAAGTGAAAGAAGCCAATCTGAAAAGCCTAAAAAGCTAAAAATGTTTAGTTTTATAAGAGCATATTTAGTTTAATATACATACTGTATGATTCCAACTATATAACATTCTGGAAAAGGCAAAACTGTGGATACAGTAAAAAAAAAAAAAAAAAAAAGAGTGATGCCAGATGTTGGGTGTGGGGGATGATTAGGTGGAGCACAGAAAATTTTTAGGGCAGTGAAATTACTCTGTATGATAGTACAATGGTGGATACACATCACCATGCATTTGTCTAAATCCATAGAAGGTACAACAAGAGTGAACCCTAATGTAAACTATGGACTTTAGATGATAATGACATGTCAGTGTAGGTTCAAGTAACAAATATGCCACTCCGATGGGAGGTGTTGATAGTGGGGTAGCCATGCATGTGATGGGTGCTGTGAACCTCAAACTACTGTTAAAAAAAAAATCTCTAAAATGTGTGTGTATTTGTGTGTGTGTGTGTGTGTGTGTGTGTGTGTGTCATGCTATCAACTCTGTAATATTTGAAATAATATAGAGAAGCAGAGGTGAGCGCTATCCAAAACTCATTGCAATCTTCCTTGGAAGTCTTTTGTGCTTAACGGTGTAAAGTGTAAGTATTTGATATTTTATGACCTGTTACCAGATCACAAAATGAACCTCACTGTGAAAATCTAGGAAGTTGTCATTTCCCAGTCCACACCTGGATTAGCTCTTTCCTGGGTAAAAATAGAAAGCTTTCCCTTGCTCTAAATAGATTTTATTCTCTTGGAGCAAAGGTAGTCAAAATTTTGCTTTTCCAAGACCTTTAACGAGTAAACAGTATGTCAGCAAGTATAATAATTCAGTAACTACCACCCTTAGAGGGCGCTATGGTGCCTTCTGTGCCACTCAAGTCAACTCTCATCTCAGCCCTGCGGAACTGGCTTGCTGGGCCTGATTTCCTTCCAAGTCTTAGTCCCCAGAATTCCGAACACCCTGCTTTTTACATGGTTTTCCTTACTGTTAAAAGAACATAATCACAGCAAGATAACAATTCTACAAAACTAAAAGAACCTAACCAAACTAACACCAGATAGAGGGTACACAGAGTCTTTGCTTTAAAAAAAAAAAAAAAGAAAGAAAGAAAAGAAAATGACCATTACTCTATGTATTTATAGCCACTGGTAACGTCTTCATATTCCTTTTGAAATGCGCTGGTGATTTCCAAACACCCTGCCCCAAAGTATGGCACCTTGACATACTGAATATTTCAAGCTGAAGGAATGTGAGAAAACAGCAGAAACAGGAAGGTCTCTCCGGCCTTCATTTGTCCTCTCCTGAAGCAGGGTGTAAGAATCTCATGTGAAATGTACCCACCCTATACCCAGAAAGAAAAAAGGAATAACCTTATCTCTGAAGACACAGGGACACAGAAGAATTTGAACAAATAGGTTTGCTAAGTTTCCCCAAGTTTATTACCATTAGATCATACCCTTTTTTCCCACTCATATTTCTCCACAACTGTCCACTCTTGATCAAACCAGCTATAAAAAACCACTCAAGTTTGGCTGCGTGTAGTGGCTCATGCCTATAATCTCAGCTGTTTGGGAGGCCAAGGCAGGAGGATCACTTGAGGCCAGGAGTCCAAGACTAGCCTGGGCAACGCTGCAAGGCTCCACCTCAAATAAAAATTGTAAAATATTTTTTAAAAACATTTGAGTTTAACTGTGTCTTTGAATCTTCATTTCCCTATGAAGGCTCCTGTGTCACATAAAACTTATATTAAATACATTTGTATGTTTTTTATTTTGTTAATCTGTCTTTTGTTACAGGGGCCTCAGCCATGAACGTAGGATGGGTGAGGAAAAGACGGTTTCCCCTCCTACAGCATAAATAAAATTCCCAGGTTGGGAGGGAGAAGAAATGCTACTGAGCACCTACAGTCTTTAGAATGGAATTGTAGCAATGGAGCTAACAGACTTTGCTGCCAGGCTATGTGATCCTGGGGGACAGAGCCCTGTCTTTTCCTGTTCATGTCTCATATAGTATGGGTCTGTGTCCACACCCAAATCTCATGTCAAATCGTAATCCCCAATGTTGGAGGTAGGGCCTGATGGGAGGTGATTGGATCATTAGGGTGGATCCTTCATGAATAGTTCGGCACCATCTGGTTGGTGCTGTTCTTGTGAGAGAGTTCTTACGAGATCTGGTTGTTCAAAGTGTGTAAAACCTTCCCGCCCCCGCACCCCACCCCTGCTCTTGCTCCTGCTCCTACCATGTGAGAGGTCTCGCTCCCCCTTTGCCTTCCACCATGATTGTAAGTTTCCTGAGGATCCCCCCAGGAGCCGAGCAGATGCCAGCATCATGCTTCCTGTGTAGCCTGCAAAACTGTGAGCCAATTAAACTTCCTTTCTTTATAAATTACCCAGTCTCAGGCATTTCCTTATAGCAATGCGAGAACGGCCTAATACCATGTACTTGCTTCAGTGTGCTGCAGGTTGTTACCCACATAAATCTACGCTGAGTCGATTTCACTTTTTCCAGAATGTTTGTAAACTAACCCACATTTGATGTAAATAAGAAAACAATGATATCAAAAATAAAAACTGTAAGACAGAGGTGGTGACTGAGAAAGATGATAACTAAAATGTTATCTCAAGAGGAGAAGGGAGTGGCTGGCCAGGGCTTCATTAGAGTGAGGACAACAACTTGTACTGGAACCCATTTTCATCCCTAAAAGAAAAATCCACAGTACTGCAGGAATGACACAGCTGGAAAAGGCTATTCAGATCCTCTTGAGTCAACCCTCTTATTTTACAGTTCAGAAGAGAATTTCATAGCTGGAAGTAACGTGCCTATGTTCTCTCAGCCAATGAGAGATGAAAGCAAGAAAATGAATTATTTTATCCTCACCTCACCAGTGGTCTCAACTGCTCCACGTGGTAGTGGCCACTTCTCTGGTTCCGGCATCCAGAATACACCTGGCTTGACAGGAGAAGGGGTTTCTTGAAAAACCAAGCCCCACCTCAGAGTTCATGTCAAAACCACTAGATTACTTCCAGGGCAAAGGTTGCTGGGTCTCTGTCCAGCATCAGTGAGAAATAAGGAGCTGTTGGCGTTACTGCCATTTGCATTTTGCCCAGACGCATGGATATGGGAGACTTCCATTCCAGTACAAAGCCCCTGCCAATGACAGGCCATGAGGGGGCCCAGTTCCTCAAAATGCTTCCTTTAGGTCTTTCAAGGATTCTTGGCCCCAGAGTTTCCAAAAGACCTAGATGACCGGAAACACTTTGGTGATGTGATGCAAGTCAACTCAGGAGTTAGCACAAGGAGAGATGTTCCATGCAAAAGTGTAATCCTAGAATCCCGGAGTGAGGTAAGCCTGGCTATCAGCAGAAATCAGTAATCCTATATCACTGCCTAGTCAGGTGGCTTTTTCATGTGCTACTTCAAATGTGCATGTCAAACACCTACAAACACTTCAGTTGTACAGTAACTACAACCCACAAGATGGTTATTATTTAATAGATGCTAAAGCAAATAAATAAGTGCCTACTGATTCCATTCATGTATTCAATCACCTATTCAACCCTGCATTAATTAGATATTTATCAGCTGGGCACAGTGGCTCATGCCTATAATCCCAGTGCTTTCGGAGGCTGAGGCAAGAGGATCACTTGAGGCCAGGAGTTCAAGATGAGCCTGGGCAACATACACTTCATCTCTACAGAAAAAAAAATTAAAAATTAACTTGGCATGGTGGTGCGCACCTGTAGTCTTATCTACTCAGGAAGCTGAAGCAGGAGGATTGCTTGAGCTCAGGAGTGCAAGGCTGCAGTGAGCTATGCTTGCACCACTGCATTCCAGCCTGGGTGACGTAGCAAGACCCTATCACTTAAAAAAGATATTTATAAGTGACTCATATTAGAAGCACTGGGCTTGAAGATGGGTGCATAAATGAATAAAAAACTATCGTTTCCTCATGGAGTTCCAGTTCCTGGCAGGGTAATAGAGAAGAAAAACAAATTACTATGACGCAATGAGGAAAGTGGGGAAGCATGACTGCAAGATCAAGGGAGAACAGAGGAGCGAGGGAATCCTCTCTGATATGTGTCAGTGTTCATTCAATTAGAGTTCTCATGCCAAAGACTCACTAGTGGCTCATTTCATAAACTTACAGCCACACAATTTTCTCTCTTCAATGGCAAAACCTCCCAGAACATTAACTCCAAATTTCCCTGGTTGGTACTTAGTACACTTGTAGAATTAAATCTTGCCTCCTCGTCCCTCATTGTCCTCCCCTTTAACCTATCCAGGCCCTTAGTTTGTCTTGTTAGCTATAAGAAAATGCCCTCGCAAATTAGCAAGATTATACATTACAGTCTGAACTAAATAGATTTGAAATGCTTAGAGTTCAACTCTTCTCCAGTTAACAAGAAGAGCTTTTAAAGACGGCGATCTACATATTTTTTCAAGTTAGAGAATTTTAGAACAAAAGGGGAACTTAGAGGTACCTTGGACCAACTTCTGTTTTTAGACAAAGAAACTAAAACCTGTACTAATTGAATATACTAATTGAATTGAAATTGAAATAACCAAGCTCATAAAAATAGTACTAGAAGATACTTACTACCTTAATTATTGTAATCACTGACAGAAATCACAGTCACTACCTCTTAGTCACTGAAGATTTTAGACCCAATTCACTGTCTTTCTCCAACACTATTCCTGCCATAATTCTTGGGGATTTTGATACCTAATATAGGTGATATGTTCAACCCATTAGCTTACCAACGTTTGGCTCTTCACCAACAAGGTTCTTGTCCTCCTTCTCCCCACAGCCACCCACCTCCATGGTCACACCCTAGTCCCTGTCATTACCAACAAATGCATCCCATTCAAATCCCCAGTCTCCAGCATCCTACTCTCCTACCACCAGCTCACACCTTCTTCTACCCTAACCCCAACAGTGTTTGACCCTACTAGCTTCTCATTTTTATTGTCCAGGGTTTGGTTCTTAGACCTCTTCTCTACCTGCCATTCCTTTGATCATCTCAGTCTATTGGCTTTTTGGGATACTAGAATAGGCCATCCCAAAATATGCCTCTCAAAGGGTTGCTGAGCTGAAGGCAATTAAGAAGAAGCAGTTGCAGGAAAACACTCTGCCCTCCTTCAATTTGCCTAAAAGCAAAACATAGATTTACAAATACTAAAGATACCCACCCCCCACATCCCCTTCTACCAGGGAGAACAAAGGCTGACCAGTGGAGACAACTTTAGACCCTTCTGGGCCTGGAGATGGCACCAGGGAAATCTATATTAATAAGCTTTACTCACCAGAGTTTATCTGATGGTCATTCGCCTTCCTATAAATTGCTACCCATAGAGCATTAAAGTCCTTTTCCTTTGTCTCTTAAAACTTAGTAATTAAGTTTTGGAGGAGTCAAAAGTTACATATGAAGACCTCAAACTATAAGAACCCTAGAAGAAAGCCCTGGAAAAACCATTCTGGACATGGCCCTTGGGAAAGAATTTATAACAAAGCCCACAAAAACAATTGCAACACAGCATCCCTAAAAATGTACTGTTCTTTGTTCAAGATTCTATTGAAGCTCAAATTCAAAGCCACTTTTTTGAGATTTACTCATTCCATGGGTATCTCCTGTGAATATATGAAATAAACATGTTAATAAAGTTCTGTTTGTTCTTCTCTTGTTAATCCGTCTCTTGTTACAGGGATTCACTCCAACTGAGAATTTATGAGCGGCTGGGAGTATCAGTGCTGACAGCTCTTAGCTGAGCCCCTCTGCAGGAATTGCCTGTGGCTAAAAAAAAGCCACCTTGCCCAGTGTCTTAGCCCAATCCAGTGACTGGTCAATATGGAGGTATCAATGCCGGGCCCCTTGGCAACCACTTTGAAGGATGATCCAAGCTTCAGAGCTTCTCCAGCATTGCAAGATCTGTGGAGGCTCCTATTGCAACTGGATTTCATTCCCTCCACTACTGGTGATAATGAGAGTACATCCCTGTAAACCACCTGCACTCAAATCTCCTTCTCAAAAAAGTCAATCTGCAACGTGGAGATAAAGGGAGGGTGAGGTCAATCTTGAGACTGTCAAAATAAATAGGCAGAGGGGGTGACTGTGAGTGGCAGGATGGAGAAGGGTAAGGTCAGGAGTCTTTTTAAGAATCCACATGCTCTGAAGTTCCCTTTTCACCCCAGAACACAGAATTCTGAGGTTGTACTCATTGTAGAACTCATACTGTTAAGATGCTCCAAGGAAAAAGAGGACAAAAATTAGCTTTTCTGCCCCAAGATCTTGTAGAAGTTTTCATTTTTATGGTGAATCCTTAACAAAAGCTGAATAGGCACTGTAATAGATTACAGTTGACCCTTGAACAACTTGGGTTTGAACTGAGTAGGTCCACTTATACATGGATTTTCTTCTGCCTCTGCCACTCCTGAGACAGCAAGACCAACCCCTCCTTTTCCTCCTCCTCCCAGCCTACTTAACATGAAGACAACAAGGATGAAGACTTTTATGATAACCCACTTCCACTTAATACATAGTAAATATATTTTCTCTTTCTTACGATTTTCTGAATAACATTATCTTTTCTCTAGCTTATTTTTTGTAAGAATATAGTATATAATACATGTAACATACAAAATATGTGTTCATTTGTTGTTGATGTTATTGGTAAGGCTTCCAGACACAGTAGACAATTAGTAATTAAGTTTTGGAGAAGTCAAAAGTTACATATGAAGATCTCAAACTATAAGAACCCTAGAAGAAAGCCCTGGAAAAACCATTCTGGACATGGGCCTTGGGAAAGAATTTATAACAAAGCCCTCAAAAACAATTGCAACACAGCAAAGGAAACTATCAACAGAGTAAATGGACAACTCACAGAACGGGAGAAAATATTCACAAACTATGCAGCTGACAAAGGTGTAATATCTGGAATCTATAGGGAACTTAAACAATTCAACAAGCAAAAACCAAATAACCCAATTAAAAAATGGGCAAAGGACATGGACCCTTCTGAAAAGAAGACGTACAAATGGCCAACAAACAGGAAAAAATGAATATCATCAGTAATCATCAGAACCATGCAAATTAAAACCACAGTGAGATACCATCTAATACCAGAATGGCCATTATTAAAAAGTCAAAATACAGCAGATGTTGGTGAGGCTGTTGAGAAAACGGAATGCTTATACACTGTTGGTGGGAATGAACATTAGTTCAGCCACTCAACAATCTCAGTTGGAAGGCAGTTGAGAGATTTCTCAAAGAACTTAGAACTACCATTTGACCCAGCAATCCCATTACTGGGTATATATCCAAAAGAAAATAAATCATTCTACCAAAAAGACACACACTTGCATATTCATCACAGCACTATTCACAATAGTAAAGAAATTGAATAAATCTGGTGTCCATCAACAGTGGATTGGATAAAGAAAATACAGTATATATACACCATGGAATTCTATGCAGCTATAAAAAAGAATAAAAGTATGTCCTTGGCAGCAACACAGATGCGGCTGTAGGCCATTATCCTAAGCAAATTAACACAGGAACCGAAAACCAAATACCACATGTTCTCACTTACAAGTGAGAGCTAAACATCGGGTGCTCGTGGATATAAAGATGGCAACAATAGACAATGGAGGCCACTAGACAGGGGAGGGAAAGAAGATGGCAAGGATTAAAAATTTGTTGGGTTGGTCAGGTATGATGACTCATGCCTGTAATCCCAGCAATCTGGGAGATGGAGGCAGGCAGATTGCTTGAGCTCAGGAGTTCAAACCCAGCCTAGGTAACACAGCAAAACCCTGTCTCTAAAAAAAAAAAAATACAAAAATTACGCAGGTGTGGTGGTGTGCACCTGTAGTCCCAGCTACTCGGGAACTGAGGCAGGACAATCACTTGAACATGGGAGATCGAGGCTGCAGTGAACCAAGATCATGCCACTGCACTCCAGCCTGGGCAACAGAGTGAGACCCTATCTCAAAAAAAAAGGTGGGAGGGAGGGAGGGAGGGAGGAATTAGGAAGGAAGGAAGGAAGGAAGGAAAAAAGGAAGGAAGGAAGGAAAATAGGAAAGAAGGAAGGAAGAGGGGGAGGGAGGGAGGAAGGAAGGGGGAGGGAGGGAGGGAGGGAGGGAGGAAAGAAGGAAGGAAGGAAGGAAGGAAGGAAGAAAAAAAAGCTGTTGGGTACTATTCTCAGTACCTGAGTGAGAGGATCACTCATACTCTTAACTTCAGCATCACACAATATACCCAGGTAACAAATTTGCACTTGCACTCCCGTATTGAAAATAAAAAATTGAAAAAGAAAAAAAATGATATACATGAATTTTTCACTGTGCAGGTGGTCAGCATCCCAAACTCCAATTTGTTCAAGGACGAACTGTATCCTATTGTCAAAGTATTTTCCAGATCTTCCTAGCCAGGACCTCCCTCCCAAATGTTACAAGAAAAACCTAGGACTACAACATCCCCCTTCCCTAAACTGGGAAGGAACAGAGATAGAAAAAAAAAAAATCACTTCGACAAGTCCAGCTTGGTGAGTAGATGAGTTTATTAGGACTTACATACAGGGTACTCCTAGATGATAGCAGCACAGCTCTAGAGATATGCATCACCTCCCATCTCTCAAATGCTTTTCAGATAATTTTCTGGCTCTTTGCCTACTGTGTTTGGGTGATGAGACTGTTTTTCTTGGTAGGTTCTCAGATACTCTCAGTTTGGGTTCCCAGGTACACCTGCTTCTCGGCTGGGCCCCATGACCTTAGCTCACCACTTGGCCTTCAAGGTTCAGGCAGCCAGTATAAATCCTTCAGTAACCTGGTGGGGAACGTAGCATGCTATACCAGAACTCCCTGTGGAAAAATACACTTCCTTCCCCAGGTTTGGCCTTGTGACTTTCTTGGCCAATGAAACATGAGTGAAAGTGACATGTGCCACTTAAGAAAAGTTGTAAGGGCTATTGTGGTTCCACTTTCTCTCTTTTAAACTCTTTACTAAATCAGTAATATTCCAGATAGGGGCTGCTCCTTTAGCCTGCATTCTGGAGTGACATATTGAAACTGACTCTCAAAGATCACATCATGTGAATGAGAAATAACCCTTTGTTCTAAGCCACTGAGGTTTTGCAATTATTTGCTGCTTCAGTATACTTTAGCCTCAGCATACTAATACAGTCACCTAGAGCAGGGGTCAGCAAATTCTGGAAAGGGCCAGAAAGTAAATATTTAAAGATCTGCAGGCCATACAGCTCTGTCACAACTACTCAACTCTGCCATTGAAGTGCAAAAGCACTGGGAGATAATATGCAGAGAAGTGAGAATGGCTATGTTCCAATAAAACTTTATTTACAAAAACAAGCAACAGACTAGTTTTGAACCACCGGCCAGAGTTAGCCAACCCCTCTTGCAGATACTTAAGCAGTTTGGCTGCTTGCTAAAAACTCTACAGGCAATTCCAAAAATCCATATCTTCTCTAATTTTACCTGCCCAGTATTATTTCTCTAAGTTTTGCATTAAAGATGACAGAAACTGAACTTCGTTATATAAGTTTGTAGAGCCTATTTATTTAAGTCTTAAGTGGATGAAAGGGCACAGGATAGCAGATTTAATATTTCTTGATGGAAAGAAGAAAAAAAACTAGAAATGATATCTCCAATTGCACACTCTTCAAAGGCAATTGAGAAGACATGGAGGAAGAGAATCAGGGAGAAAAGACAAAAAGCTGAATTCAAAAGGGGTAAAAAGAAGAGAAATGGAAAGGTGAAGAGAAATAATCCATCTGTGAGAGAAAATTGAATGAAGCTGGAATTCCTGTATCTGGCTGTTTTCAGCACCAAGGCCAGATAGCATGCTTGTTCCTCTACTGCCACCCTCAGTTCTTTCAGGATTCTGGCTCTATTGTTGAAATTTGCACTAATGGTTTAAATTGCCCAGGTTGCAACTCCAAGGAGTGCTTTTTCCATTTTTTATTTTAGCTACATCTTGCTGAAACCCACGGAGTTTCAAGAATGGTAGGACTTGAATAAATGATTTTGAATGGCAGGGGAAGAGGACAAATCAAAGATTGAGAATAAACTGGGGCCAAGGTTAGTGTTGGGAGCGAGAAGACACTGAGCAGAGGTGGGGATTCCGGGAACAAGGAGTTTGGAGACCGTCTATTTGTGTCAATTATGGAGCTGAGTCTGCATGAGGCTGCAGAATTCACATAAGTGCTAAAGTAAATCCATAGATATTAATGATGACAGGGATCTGGAGGTGTAGCATGCAAGCAAAATTATGGAACAAACAGCTCTGGGGAGATATGGGCCTGGCTGTGACTCCTGCATTTTATCACACTTTTTCTTGAAATCAGGGGTAATAATGACACAGAAATATAATTTTTTCACCTATTAGTGAAATCCACTCTATCACTGCATTATGGTTGTATAGTCAAGAGTCCATCTATATTGAAAGCAATTTGAAGCAAAAGTAAGTATTTTTCATCCTTCTAAACCCAGTACTCATTAAAATAGCTTCCTAAGAGTGAACACTCAGTGAAGTCATGTTAAATTGAATTGTTTCTTTTCAATGGTAAAAATAAAAATTTTCAAAATGTGGGAAGATGTCAATTCACTGGAGGGAAGATCAAGAACACTTTGTCTCTGGAAACTCTCAGAGCTTGCCATCTATTTTCCATGCCTCCAATCTAAAGCTATTCTTCATTTCCATTCATTGTTTGAATTCCTGTACTCATCAATAAAGGTCAAAGGAAATGGTCAAGGCTTTGCTCCAATCACTGCAGTTATAAGATGCATTGAGTTTGACCCGGGCCCCAGCCTGAGATTCAGACTCCAGCCACTATAAGTCTTTTCCAGTTGATGTGTTGCCTGAGAGGAGACAGACTGAATATGCAATATCCATTGTCACCCTCCTGTGACATCTTCTCTGGGCAAATCAGCCCTGGTCCAGCAGTGGAAGATGGAGCATGCACTTTCTAGATGTCAATTATGATATACAACATTTAAGCCATTCAGAAGATGAAATCCTTTTGCTTCTGAAAATAAGACTGTAGGGGCTAAATTATAAATATAAATTATAAATATAAATTAGAAATTATAAATAATATTAGTAGGGGCTAAATTGTCAAGGTAATAAAAAGAAAACAAAAACTAGGAGAATCAAGTGGAACAGTTTGCTTCAAGAAACAGCTACACCAGGCCAGGCACGGTGGCTCATGACTGCAATCCCAGCACTTTGGGAGGCCAAGGTGGGAGGATCACTTGAGCCCAGGAGTTCAAGACCATTCTGGGCAACATACGGAGACCCCATCACTACAAAGAATAAAAAAATTAGCCAGGCGGAGTGATAATGCGCCTGTAGTCACAGCTACTTTGGAGGCCGAGGAGGAAGGATCACTTGAGCTGGGGAAGTTGAGGCTGCAGTGAGACGTGATGGTGCCACTGCACTCCAGCCTGGGTGGCAGAGTGAGACCCTGTCTCAAAAAAAAAGAGAGACGAAAGAAAGAAAGAGAGAAAGAAAGAAAGAGAGAAAGAAAGAAAGAAAGAAAGAAAGAAAGAAAGAAAGAAAGAAAGAAAGAAAGAAAGAAAGAAAGAAGGAAGGAAGGAAGGAAGGAAGGAAGGAAGGAAGGAAAGAAAGAGAAAGAAAAGAAGGAAAGAAAGAAAAGAAAGAAGGAAAGAAAGAGAGAGGATGGAAGAAGGAGGAGAGGGAAAGAAGGAAGGAAGAAAGAAAAGAACAGAACAGAACAGAACAGAACTACACCTTACATTGTGTAGTATGGGGGTAATAAGAGGAAAGAGCTACTCTTGCTCTGTTCCTAACTAAAGAATACCTAAGCTTTGCTTTTCTCTTGTGGTTGAGGAAACTTTACTTGGCAAACCCAGGCAAATCTCTCATTCCTTAAGTCTGAGGTCACTTCTTCCAGGACCACCTTTCTGACCCTCTCCCCCACATTCCCAAGGTTGGCTACATGCTCCCTCTCTGTACACATTGACCTCATCATATTGTATTAAACAGATTTATTGACCCCTCTGACTCCTGCACCATCCTGTGAATTTCTTCAGGGCAGGAACCATTTCTTAATAGCCTCTGTCACTTCAACCCAAACACCTAGTAGATTCTCATCAAGTGTTTGTAAATGAATTCATCATTCATTGATGGTTTGTGAGTCAGATAAATCACAAATTCAATTCTAAGAAAGATGGCACCATCTCAGACCTGCTAGTCAACTAAACCATGGGAAAAAGCAAAACAGCCCTACAGGCTTTTCCATTGTCATGGGCTGTGTGGGGGTCCCATGGACATCTCAGGCATTAGGGAAAGAAAGTCAGAGAGGCCACACAATGCAGCCATGGACATTGATCGTCCTTCTGTCTTCATACTCCTGGGGTGTCCCTTGGAGTTCCTGAGCCACCTCACAATAGTCTGGGACCACAGGAAGAGCCATTTGGAGATTGCTTGTGTGCCAGCTTGCTTCAAGGTCACAGTGACCTTGAAACAAACTTCTTTTTTTTTTGAGACAGAGTCTCACTTTGTCGCCTAGGCTGGAATGCAGTGGCGCCATCTCGGCTCACTGCAACCTCCGCCTCCTGGGCTCAAGCAATTCTCTATCTCAGCCTCCTGAGTAGCTAAGATTACAGGCACCCACCACCATGCCTGGCTAATTTTTTTGTATTTTTTTCTAGTAGAGATGGGATTTCACCATCTTTGCCAGGCTGGTCTTGAACTCCTGACCTTGTGATCCGCCCGCCTTGGCCTCCCAAAGTGCTGGGATTACAGGCATGAGCCACCGTGCCCAACTCAAACTTCTTATAAATTCTGTTGACTCAAAGAATAGTTGTATAATCCTTATACCTAGAGAGCTTTTAGACATTTAAAGGCATAGAAACATTCTGGTATAGTCAAATTGATAGACAGGACTACCTGGATTTCCTAGGCAGACTAAGAATCCCTAAGCCTAGCTGGGAAGGTGACTGCATCCGCCTTTAAACGCAGGGCTTGCAACTTAGCTCAAACCCAACCAATCAGGTAGTAAAGAGAGCTCACTAAAATGCTAATTAGGCAAAAACAGGAGGTAAAGAAATAGCCAATCATCTATTGCCTGAGAGCACAGGGGGAGGGACAATGATCAGGATATAAACACAGGCATTCCAGCCGGCGATGGCTACCCACTTTGGATCCCGTCGCTTTGTATGGGAGCTCTATTTTCACTCTATTAAATCTTGCAGCTGCACACTCTTCTGGTCCATGTTTGTTACGGCTGGAGCTGAGTTTTCACTCGCCGTCCACCACTGCTGTTTGCCTCCGTCGCAGACCTGCCACTGACTTTCACCCCTCCGGATCCAGCAGGGTGTCCGCTGTGCTTCTGATCCAGCAGAGTGCCCATTGGGCTAAAGGCTTGCCATTGTTGCTGCATGGCTAAGTGCCTGGGTTCGTCCTAATCGAGCTGAATACTAGTTGCTGGGTTCTACGGTTCTCTTCTGTGACCCATGGCTTCTAATAGAGCTATAACACTCACCACCTGGCCCAAGATTCCATTCCTTGGAATCCATGAGGCCAAGAACCCCAGGTTAGAGAACAAGAGGCTTGCCGCCATCTCGGAAGTGGCCACCACCATCTTGGGAGTTCTGAGAGCAAGGACCCCCTGGTAACAATATGACGTGAATTATTTGGTCAATTCTGATTATTTCTTCTCAAGACAATGCTTTGCTTCAAACCCTGTTTGTGGTGACCTTTTAGAAGGGTGACAGGATACAGGCATTACTTACAGCACAGTAGTTCCCTCTTATCCACAGGGGATAAGTTCCAAGACTCCTTGTGGATGCCCAAAACCCTTAGTAGAACCCAATCCTATATATGCTATGTTTTCTTAATACACACATCCCTATGATAAAGTTTAATTTATAAACTAGGAACAGTAAGGGATTAGCAACAATAGCCAGTACACTATTTGTGTTTTGGGGTCATTATTAAGTAAAATAAGGGTGACAAACACAAGCAATGTGACAACAGGACAGTTGATCTGATAACCGAGACAGCTACTAAGTGACCAAAGGGATCTGCTGGACTGAGGGATGAGTCACACCCTGAGCAGGATGGAGCAGGATGACGCAAGATTTCATCATGCTACTCAGAACAGCGTGACATTTAAAACCGATGCATTGTTTAGTTCTGGAATTTTCCATTTAATATTTTCAGACTGTGGTTGACCAAGGATAAATGAAACCACAGAAAGCAAAAACTAAATATGCCAGGACTACTGTATTCTTGCTTTCTCTCTCTACCAAATCAATAGATGTGAACTGGCGTCCATGTGCATTCTCTTACTGAGTTACCAGGCTTGCAGATTTCTAGAACATTGGTACAAATAACAGGATGTTATTTCTAAGGGAGCAAAACGAACATACACATAAGTTCATTTTGTATGAGTATAGATATATCCATTGTATATGTATAAGTATAGATGTATCCATTGATTCTTCCCTTGAGTCATAATTATTTGTTTAAAAAAAAAAAGATAAAATCAGATTCAGGTTGCAAGCCCTTGGTACTCCACTAAGCTACATATCCACTTAGTAAAGAAAAAGAGGGCTAATTACTTTCAATGGGTAGTATGCTCATGACAAGATTATCAAAATTCCAGCACCATTTACACTCTTTCTTGTTTTGTTTTAAGAACACATTTTTAACAGGGAAGACACACATAGCATTGATTATCATTTTTCTGATTCAAACATCAGTTTGTTTATACTTTGGCTGAGAGAGAGAAATAGGTCAGTAGTTAACATGCTGAAATCTGAAGCGTGTCACATGCTGTTGTGCAAACAGTAGACATTCAGTAACTACCTGTTGAAAGGGTAAAAACATTTTCAGTAAAGAGTAAGTTGTTTTCCTGAAATTACAGTTTAATGCAGTCAAAAGCACAATACTGATTTTAAAGTGAATATATTATATGTTTATAAAGTAAACATTTATATTCTACTCTGTAATTGTTTAGTTCTATTACTGTTTTAAGTCATTTTCTTTCTAAGCCAAGACTCTTATCTGATAGCCAAGCTTGCAGAGTCAAGTAAATGGACTTCCCTTTCTGCCAATGAGGGAGTTACCTAACCCTCTACGGGGAAAACCGGAAAACGTTCCTGCTGTAAAACAAAATGTAGTAAGGTAACAGGTCTACAGTGGCCAAAAATGATGAAGAAACTTCAACCAGAAAGGTAAGAATGAGCTGGTAATGCTAGACAGCTCTACAGGGTTTTGTTTGTCTTTGCAAACAAAAGGCTACGATCTTAATGACATTATGAGTAACAATTGAGGCCTGGAGTCTTTCTGAGAAAAAGGAGATACAGCTGAGGCTCCTGAATCAAGAAAGGCGCCCTAAAGTTTTTCCCCTCTGCAAAGGGTATACTAAACACCGCCATCCAAAAGAGGGAAAGAGGCCGGGCACAGTGGCTCATGCCTGTAATCCCAGCACTTTGGGAGGCCGAGGTGGGTGGATCGCTTGAGGCCAGGAGTTTCAGAGCAGCCTGGGCAACATGACTAAACCCCATCTCAAAAATACAAAAATTAGCCAGTCTCTTAATCCAGTCCCCCAAATAAATAAACACATAAAAGAGGCATAAACTACTATATTCAATTGTCTGGCGATATCTAAGCCAAAAACCTAACAACAAAAAAATTGCTGCCAAGCTGGTAATAATATCCTTGGTAGAAGGAAATTAAAATCTGTTCTGGAGATTGTACAAGATTCCCACCCAAAAACTCCGCTTAAGTTCACCTTTCAAAATCTGCAAATAAAGAAGGAAACTCTAATCAAATCGATTTACACAACACATGATGGGAAGAACTCGGGTAATAGAATTATCAGAGTTTTTTTTAAAGTATGTTTAAATTAAGAGAAAAGAAAAATTGGATATCTGTAAAACTAATGACACATAGAAAAGGATTAAAAGATTTGATTAAAGGCTAATAAGGACTAAAAAGACAAAAAGATTTGAAAAAGAAAAATAGAATTTATGTAAATGAAAAATGTAGTTATTGAAACCAATGATCTATGGAAATGTTAAAGAGAATATTAGACACAGCTGAAGAAATAATAAGGGATAACTTAAATCTAAGGAAATTGCACAGAAGGCAAGAAACAGAATCAAAGTGAAAAATACCATGAAAAAGAAGTTAAGAAACGTGGAAAAGAGAATGAGAAGGTCTAATGTAGTCCTAATATGAGTTTTAGAAAGAGAAAGTAGAAAAAACTTGAGGAAAAAAAATTCAAAGAGACAATAATATCTTAAGTTTTCTTAGAAATGACAATAACTGAACGCTCTTAGTTTCAAGAAGAAAAGCCCAAACAGGATTAACAAACATTTTCCCATTCCCAGCATAGGAAATTTGCATTCAATAAGTTGTGCTACAATAATTGGTTGTTCTTTTGGAAAAATAAAATAAAATGAGATCCCTATCCCACACAGTTTTCAAAATTCAACTGCAGGCAGATTAAAAGCTAAATGAAGAAAACAAAACAATTAAAACATTAAGAAAAATATTGGAAAATAGCTTTATGGTCTCATGGTATGAAAAATTTTATAAAACAGAAAAATGTTCAAATAATTAACGAATGTTTTGTTAATTGAAAAATAGCTTTTTTTTTTTTTTTAAGATAGGCTGGAGTGCAGTGGCACTCCCAGGCTCAAGGGAACCTCTCATCACAGCCTCCCCAGTAACTGGGACTACAGGCGCGTGCCACCATGCCTGGCTAAATTTTTTGTATTTTTTGTAGAGACAAGGTGTCACTATGTTGCCCAGGCTGGTCTTGAACTGTTGGGATCAAGCAATCCGCCCACCTCGGCCTCCCAGAGTGTTGGGATTACAGGCATGAGCCACCGTGGCCAGCCTAAAAGATAGCATTTAAAAATCAAAAGATAAGCCATAGATTGGGAGAAAAAAGATTCATGACCAAATATTATAAAGAACTCCTATAAATCATTAACAACATAAGCAACCTAAGAAATAAGGAACAAAGACAGAATTCTCAGAACAAGGAAACTGAATGGCCAGTAAATACATAAAAAGATGCTCAACGTCAGTTACAACCAGGGAAATTCCTATTGAAACAATAAGTTATTCTATTCACACTCAGCAGATTGGAAAAAATACAAAATTCTGATGATACATTTTAGTGAGAGAATCAGCAAGGGAACACTGCTAGGGGAGCCTATAAATTGGTATTAACACAATCACTTTAGAGAACAATTTGGCCACATCTAGTAAAGACGGGTGTACCCTATAACCCAGCAATCCTATTGCTACATATATATTCCTAAAGAAATTATTTTCTAAGGAGATATGGATAATTGTAAAATAATATTTAATACACTATTTTTGAAACTGAAAAAAATTTTGAAATAATCAATCAATATAAGAACGGCTGAAAGATGTTTTGATTTACTCACCCAATGAATAACAACCATTGGTGAAAGTGAATAAAGCCAGTCTGTCGACATGGATAAATCTAAAAAACATATTGCTGGCTGGGCGCGGTGGCTCACGCCTGTAATCCCAGCACTTCAGGAGGCCAAGGTTGGTGGATCGCGAGGTCAGGAGATCGAGACCATCCTGGCTAACACGGTGAAACACTGTCTCTACTAAAAATATAAAAATAAAATTGGCCGGACGTGGTGGCAGGTGCTTGTAGTCCCAGCTACTCCGGAGGCTGAGGCAGGAGAATGGCGTGAACCCGGGAGGCGGAGCTTGCAGTGAGCGGAGATCGCGCCACTGCACTCCAGCCTGGGCGACACAGCGAGATTCCGTCTCAAAAATAAATAAATAAATAAATAAAAATAAATGAATAAAAAAAGACATATTGCTAAACAACAATAAAAGTGTTTTTGAACGTTTTGAAAGAAAGGGTATGTATACTATGATACAATTTATATAAAAATCAAAGCTGGAGAGGGGCTGGGTGCAGTGGCACACGCCTGTAACCCCAGCACTTTGGGAGGCCGAGGAAGCCGGATCACTTGAGGTCTGGAGTTCGACACTAGCCTGGCCAACATGGTGAAACCTTGTCTCTACTAAAAATACAAAAATTAGCAGGGCATGGTGGCGCCTGCTTGTAATCCCAGCTACTCAAAAGGCCGAGGCAGGAGAATCACTTGAACTCAGGAGGCAGAGGTTGCAGTGAGCCGAGATGGTACCACTGCACTCCAGCCCGGGCAAAACAGGAAGACTCCATCCCAAAAACAAAACCAAAAATAGGACTGGCTGAAAAATATTTGGATTTATTCACCCAGTAAATAGCAACCATCGGTGAAAGTAAATGAAATAGAGCTAGATCTGCCAAAATGGATATCTAAAAAATATATTGCTAAATAGCAATAAAAGTGTTTGAACTCTTCGAAAGTAGGGATATGTATATTAATGATACAATTTATATAAAAATTAAAACATGCCAAAGATAGCATAATTTTTAAGGCTGTGTGTGTGTGTGTGTGTGTGTGTGTGTGTGTGTGTGTATAAAAAGTATAAAAACTGGAGATGGGGGGCTGGGCACGGTATCTCAAGCCTGTAATCCCAGCACTTTGGGAGGCTGAGGTGGGTGAATCACAAGGTCACGAGTTCAAGACCAGCATGGCCAATATGGTGAAACCCTGTCTCTACTAAAAATACAGAAATTACCCGGGCATGGTGGCAGGTGCCTGTAATCCAAGCTACTCGAGAGGCTAAGGCAGGAGAATTATTTGAACCCGGGAGGTGGCGTGAGCCAAGTTCACGCCACTGCACTCCAGCCTGGGTGACAGGGCAAGACTCCATCTCAAAAAAAAAAAAAAAAAATGGAGAGGGAAGGAGGGTGGGAGGTAGGTTTCACAAGGGGCTTCAATTATGGTTGCAATAATCTTCTTATATCAGGTGATCAGTACATTAGGTATTGATAATACTATCACCTATACTTTTTAATGTATCTATAATATGTCATAATGTTGAAAACTCAAAAATATCCAAATATCTTTAAATACCCATATTCTTTTTTCTTTTAATGAAATACATGCTATGGTGAACCATAAGCACATCCCAATACCCATGTCTTTTAAGATGAAACTTTAAGACACTTTCTAAGTTGTGCTGAAGAATAGGCTGGTATATATACCTGGGCCTGGTGAAAATCTCAGGAACAAAGAAGATACTTCTGCAACTGCTTGGGTTATTAGTAAATGAACCATTTCTAACTTTAAATTATTTGATATTGAAAAAATATATGTTATAAAAAATAATGAGATCATGTCTTTTGTGGGAACATGGTTGGAGCTGGAGGCCATTATCCTTAGCAAACTAACACAGGAACAGAAAACCAAATACCGCGTCTTCTCACTTATAAGTGGGAGCTAACTATGAGAACTCATGGACACAAAGAGAGTAACAACAGACACTGAGTCCTATGTGAGGGTGGAGAGTGGAAGGAGGGAAAGGATCAGAAAAAATAACTATTGGGTACTTGGCCTACTACCTGGGCAACAAAATGATCTGTACAACAAACCCCCATGACATGAGTTTACCTATATAACAAACCTCCACATGTACCCCAGAACCTCAAATAAAATACATTACTTATATTAAGGAAATTTGGGGTTTATGAATTTAGATGACTTAAATCTTCCAGGTCCCCACCCTGCAATGGTAAAATAGAAATGGAACATTTTAAACAAATTTACTCGAGAACCTATGCAGGCTTCTCCCACAGAGAAGAGGAACACATTTCCACCTAAAATATTTATGAAGCACACTATACAATGTATTTATGTATGCAGATATTTTCTCTTTTCATCTTAAAAAGCATTTCAAATAGCTGAATCTATATAGTGAATATAATGAATTCAGGTTCTTGGGGTAAGACAAAGAATATTAGAAAATTCCACAAGAAATTTACAAAATAATTTACAAAACCTTTCATCCAAAGGTGAACACTCAATGAACACACTCGAACACAAAAAGCTTACAAAATAACTTACAAAACCTGTCATCCAAAGATGACAGGTGCATGTTTTCCAGATACAGAATATCAGGATATTTAAACAGCTGACTGCTAGAAATATACAGGTAGCAAACCACCTCAGCCTCTGAATCACATCCATGAGCTCATTTATATTTGCCCTAGTGTTTCTCCAGTCACTAATGGAGTCAGCATTAATCTTTCTTGATGGTCATTTTGTCATTCCTAAAATACATTTTAAAAACCACAATTGGGGCTGGGTGCGGTGGCTCACGCCTGTAATCCCAGCACTTTGGGAGGCTGAGGTGGGCAGATTACGAGGTCAGGAGATCGAGACCATCCTGGCTAACACGGTGAAACCCCGTCTCTACTAAAAATACAAAAAATTAGCCGGGCGTGGTGGTGGGTGCCTGTGGTCCCAGCTACTCGGGAGGCTGAGGCAGGAGAATGGCGTGAACCCGGGAGGCGGAGCTTGCAGTGAGCCGAGACTGCACCACTGCACTCCAGCCTGGGTGACAAAGCAAGATTCTATCTCAAAAACAAACAAACAAACAAAAAAACCACAATTGTGCAATTTCACAGCAACCTCATAGTCCCATATTAGTAATTTTCTTTGCATGCCCTCTCTCCACAGTTGCTAAGCAATTTGCTTATAAATTTCATGAAGCAATGTTGCCAAATGCCTAGAGAATGTTATCAGGATCATGTCTGGAAAGTGACCCCCTTCAAAGTATTACTGGGCACTTATTAAATCAGCTATTGTCAATAACAGAAGAGTCCTAGATGATACTTATTTTGAACAGTCTCGCCGTGTTCAGACCGATCCTGCAAAGACTAGAATTAAAACCTTTTACTTCCATGAAGTCTCAGAAGCCCAGGAGGTTTTCTGATGAACTGGCTTGAAGTTTGGGAGTCTTCAGAAAGTAAATAACAGCAAAGCCTGTTTCAAGTCAATTGGGACAGTAGGGGTCAGACCAGAGGGAATGGAGCCCCGGGAGAAATCAACTGTCACAGTGGCTTCGGGGTCACTAGATCCAATCTATTCGAGATTGTTACTGAGTAGAGGAGGTTTCTGGTTTTGCTTTTGTAACGGGTATGTAAGAAATATGTTAGCAGCCCTAGAGTAAGTCAACTTCTTAGTGATTGGGGTCACATCAATCAAATATGACATCAGAGCTTGAAGGTGCTCTAGAGGCTCAGCCAGCACTCTCATTTCATAAAGGGCAGAATGTCGCTCCAGGGAGGCCATGTGACCTGCCCAATTAAAGTAAAATCATAAAGCAATCAGCAAGGGTGCTGATGGCAGTAACAGGCTTTTCTGGGCCCCTCACTCCCCACCCCCATACTGGCCCAGACATGATGTGATGCGACCATGAGAAGTGTCTCACCTGCAGGCTGCAACAGCCAAATGATAGACGCCCAAACTGGAAACAGTGACCATGGCAACATTTCTAAATATACACCTGGAGGAGGCATTGCAATTCTTTGAGTAAAGAGGTTGGTTAAGAAAAGTATCTGACTACACAGGCTTAAAGAGGTAAACAACATGTTGTTTTTCCCCCCTCCCCCTATTTGGATATGTGAAATGAGAGCCTGGAAAAGAAGTAGCATCCCTTGGCCGGGCACTGTGGCTCACGCCTGTAATCCCAGCACTTTGAGAGGCCGAGGCAGGTGGATCATTTGAGGTCAGGAGTTCAAGACCAGCCTGGCCAACGTGATGAAACCCCATCTCTACTAAAAATACAAAAATTAGCCAGGTGTGGTGGTGCATACCTGTAATCCCAGCTACTCAGGAGGTTGAGGCAGGAGAATCACTTGAACCCAGAAGGCAGAGACTGCAGTGAGCTGAGACTGCGCAATTGCACTCCAGCCTAGGCAACAGCGCAAGAGTCTCAAAAAAAAAAAAAAAAAAAAGTATCATCCTATTTAATGTTAGACGGACCCTGTACCTTGAGTGGAAGAAAGCAGCATCCTTCAAAGGCTGCCCAGGCTGGGGCTTGTGCTCAGAGATGACAACAGGTTGAAGGCAGATGTGGGCTGCCCCTGCCTTCCCCTGGCCACACACTGGGAGACACCATGTCCACAGGAAATGCCCTCCTAAGCAGACAGATAAATCTTGGTCATGGTGCACCCCTCCTGGGCAGCTTCCTTTGCCCCAGTGCCATGAAATCTGACTCTGAACTGCCAAATTCACCCAGTTTCAATCGTCTCCACTTTCCTGCCACTCTTTGCTGACAGCTTCATGGAAGATGGCTTATTCTCTCTTCCCTCTTAGGTAATAAATGTGTCACTTTAATTGGTGGACTGCTCTATGGTAGGCACTGTTCTAAGGGCTTTACATGTATTAATATTTACTCTTCATGACAGCTGTAGGCTGGGCATGGTGATTACACCTGAAATCCCCGCACTTTGAGAGGCCAAGGTAGAAAGACTGCTTGAGCCCATGAGTTCAAGACCAGCCTGGGCAACACAAGGAGACCCTGTCTCTATTCCATATTATAAATAATTACTTTAAAAAATTCTATTAGGAGGATACTACTAATTATCCCCATTTTACAGGTGAGGAAACAGACCAGAGAGATTATGGTACCAAATATATATTTCAGTAGTGGGTTCTAGTGGTCCAGGAGATCATTTACCTGTTTAGTGTGTAACGCAAAGCAATAATCTAATATTTGGGATTTCTTTCAGGTGATTTACAGGGAAAAGGATGGTGTCACTACTGGCTTATAAATGACCAAATGGGAAAAAAAAAAAAAATAGAACTGCTGATAGTCCTGTAATCTTGTAGCTGTAAAATTCACCTATGCGCAAGGTTGACTTTGGGGGAAGTCTGAGTGTCTGTCTACCCTTGAGTTCTCGTGTTGGTAAAGAATAAAAAGAACACAGCTTAGCCAGGTGCAGTCACACACTCCTGTGATCTCAGCACTTTAGGAGGCCGTAGCAGGAGGATTGCTTGAGCCCAGGAATTCAAGGCCAGCCTGGGCAACACAGTGAGACCCGTATCTCTACAAAACATTTTTTAAAAGTAGCTGAGCATGGTGGTGCACACCAGCAGTCCCAGTTAAAAGTAGCTGAGCATGGTGGTGCACACCAGCAGTCCCAGTTTCTTGAGAGGCTGAGGTGAGAGGACTGCTTGAGGCCAGGTGGTCAAAGCTGCAGTGAGCTGCGATTGCGCCACTGCACTCCAGCCTGGCTGACACAGCGAGACCCTGTGTCTCTCTCTCTCTCCCCCTATATATATATATAATACATATATATAATACAAATATATATATAATACATATATAATACAAATATATGTATAATACATGTATATAATACAAATATATATATAAACATATATATTCAATTAAATAAAAGAAGAGCATAGATTCACATGTACTTTTATACTAATCCTCAGGGAGAATTTCTAGCAGTTTTGAAAATGTAGCTAGAATATTCTTCAGACAAAAAAATCCATAAATCACTTCTAAAATCTATTTCAATTCAGAGAACTCATGTGATAGAAACAATTTCATTTCCCTTAGATACTGATTAGTATCTCAGTAATGTGTTAATTACTTTATAACCTGCCAGGTTCTAAAAAGAATTTGAGCTACATTAGGTTCAGGTTTAATATATTATTGACTTTCTTAGCTCCACCTGTTAAATATTTGGGAGCTCAGTAATAAATCAACTAAGAATCTTTTGTAGTCATACTGCAGAAAAAAAAATCTATAGTCATTTATAAGTTATCTCCACACTAACTCCAAAATAAAAAGATAAAATAATGAGTTTATAGCAGGAATGGAATAATATTTTACACAACCTTTTATGTGAACCCATATGAATCAATAACTTAATATTTCATTATTTCATTTATTTTGGATCATTAGCAAAACACTTCAAGCACTTAAATGTAATAGAGTTGATTTTCTCCATGTTAAGCATTTTAAGAACTTGAGCTCATCGGCTCTAAAGCTTAAACTAAAACTGAAAGTCAGTTAAGTAATGCTTTTACCAGAACCTTCCCCATCACAGATCACATGCACACAAGCATAAGAGAAGTAAGTGGCCCAATCCAGCTTGATAAACAAGAGAAAAACCGGTTCTTATATAAGAGACAATGCACACCTCACCCAGTTACATAATTAAGCATATTTGGCAGGAGAATTCTGACAAGACTGGAATACCCTGCTTGTTTGTGAGTGTTCCAACAGATGTAGGGATGGGAAAAAATCTATCAAGAGACATCAGTTCAATGTAGTCCAAAACCTTGAAGCAACATTTTAATGGCCCATGTCTGAATAAACAACCCACCAATTTGTATGGGTGTCTATGTAAGGGAAGATCTTAATCCTCAAGGTATCATTCTATTGCTTTTTCCTTTTTAAAGTCTCTCTCTCTGAGACAGGGCGAGACTCTGTCATTCAGGATGGAGTGCAGTGGTGTGATCATAGCTCACTGCAGCCGCGACCTCCCAGGCTCAGGTGATCCTCATTTCATTTCATTCATTCATTAAATGAAATGAGTCAATGAAGGCATCAGCCTGCCAAGTAGCTGGAACCACAGGCACGCACCATACCACCGGGCTAATTTTGGGGGAATTTTAGTACAGCCAGGCTCTCACTATATTGCCCAGGGTGATCTCAAACTCCTAAGCCTAATGGGATCCTCCCGCCTGGGCCTTCCAAAATGCTGAGATTACAGGCATGAGCCATGCCCGGCCAAACTCAACCTTTTCAAAAGTGAGTCTTCACTTACTGCTTCTCCTTCTTTGCCCTCTGCAGTTGGGGGACTTGCATTGATAACCAAAATGCTAAAGCTTTTCGTTTCAGACCTCAAATCTAAGTAGCCCTTTCTGAGTTTTCATCCCGCCTGATCTCTTTGCAGTATGTGACACTCTGCCTAACTTCCTTTCTCAAACCCTCATCCACAGATAAAATAGAAAGTTTAGAAACAAACCAGCTGGCGTTCAATTTAAGGCCCAGACAACTGCACTTTGAGAGTGTCCTTGAGTAAGTTACTCAACCTTCTGAATCTCAGTTTCTTTCATCATCGTAAAAATGAGAATACTATTCTCTGCCCTCAGGAGACTGGTATGGATTAAATGAAATGAGTCAATGAAGGCATCTATCATAAGGTAATCAACAAGTTGTAGCTTCCTTTCTCTCTGCAGCCCTGTTCTTGTTCCTGAGTGTTGGTCCATAATTTTTATTTCCCTTCAGCATAGCTCCACCTAAACTTCCAATTCAATTTGGACAAAGCTAAACTAACACATTCTCCCACTCCTGCCTGCACTGTCCAGTAGCTAAAGTGGGGCTTATAGCCTTAGCCCCCTCCCCATTACCTGAGCCAGCATTCCATGTGTTATGAAATTAAATGGGGATATATGACCTAAGCACTTAGGACTGGAACATCTGTGAGGGATCCTCTCTCTGTGTCTATTAGTCACAGAAACTTTCCAGCATTCAGGCAAACCTATGCAGAGCATCTTTCTGAATGTTTCATGGTCCTCAACCGGGCGCGGTGGCTCACACCTGTAATCCTAGCACTTTGGGAGGCTGAAGTGGGTGGATCACCTGAGGTCAGGAATTTGAGACCAGCCTGGGCAACATGGCGAAACCCCGTCTCTACTAAAAATACAAAAATTAGCCAGGTGTGGTGGCAGGCACCTGTAATTCCAGCTATTTGGGAGGCTGAGGCACAAGAATCGCTTGAACCCGGGAGGCAGAGGTTGCAGTGAGCTGAGATTGCACAACTGCACTCCAGCCTGGGCAATAGAGCGAGACTCCAACTCAAAAACAAAAACAGAAACAAAAATAAAATAAAATAATGGTTCTTAAAGTGGGGTCCCCAGGCCAGAATAATCAGCATAACCTAAGAACTTGTTACGAAGGCATATTTTCAGCCCGTCGCAAGGCCTACTGAGTCAGAAACTCAGGGTGGGAGCCAGCATCTTCCAGGCATTTTGGACGCATGCTAAAATTGGAGATCCACTGGCATAAACAACCTGTTATCTTGGACCTTAGGAGAAGACAAATATTTATATATTAGTGTACATGAACATGAGTAATTTCATTCAATCAGTAGAAAACAATTTATAAAACAAATTATCTTAGTGTATATTATTGTTTCACTATAACAAGTTCATACAAATCTTGATACTATGAAAACTAAAAATATTCCCATTTCATATCCATGAATACAAAATATTTAGAAAAAGACTGAAAAGGTACCTGTCTTAACACTGTGAAAAGGCTATTTGTAAGAAACAAAGGTAACATACATAACAGATTCCTACTTAAGCCTATTATATAACAATTTTTTAAAAACTAACTTTAAGAATGGGAAGGCTGTACTTGTTTTACATTAACTTGAAACATCTTCTCTTGGTCTAACTAGCATGTGATACAAATACTCAGTGTCATTTCAAAGTCCAGGATATGCAGAGAAAAAACTTAGCAACTTAAATATACTGCATTAATTACTGTCTTCAAAGACATTAAGTTAAAATAATTAGTATATTTTATATTAATATTAATTTTATTTAGTATTAATTTATATTAATATTAGTATATTAGTATAATAGAATGTCTCTTGAGACTCAGGAAATCTCAGATCTACTTTTCACTAGTAGAACAAGGAAACATTAACAAGATAGATTTTGTGTGTTTGTTTGTTTTTGTTTATAAGACAGAGTCTTGCTCTGTCACTCAGGCTGGAGTGCAGTGGTGTGATCTCGGCTCACTGCAACCTCCACCTCCTGGGTTCAAGCAATTCTTGGGCCTCAGCCTGCCAAGTAGCTGAAATTACAGGTGCACACCACCACGCCCGGCTAATTTTTTATTTTTAGTAGATACAGGGTTTTGCCATGTTGGCCAGGCTAGTCTCAAACTCCTGCCTTCCAATGATCCACCTGCCTCTGCCTCCCAAAGTGCTGGGATTACAGGCGTGAGCCATCATGCCTGGCCAACAAGATAGATTTAAATTAAAGAGCTGCAAATTCCTTCACAAGATAATAGGTCATATAACAAGAGCCAAAGCAACATCATCACTGAAGGCAACATGGGAATGTTGTGTGGGGCACCACCAACCACAGAAACACCCACAGCTCTGCATGCCCAGGTACATCCTTGGTCCCTAACAAGGCTGGTTTGCAAGGTCAACCTCAGTGACTCACATCTGTAATCTCAGTACTTTGGGAGGCTGTGGTGTGAGGGTCACTTGAGCCCAGGAGTTCAAGACCAGCCTAGGCAACATAGTGAGAACTTGTCTCTACAAAAAATGAAAAAATTAGCCAGGTGTGGTGGTGCATGCCTGAGGTTCCAGCTACTTGGGAGGCCGAGGTGAGAGGATGACTTGAGCCCAGGAGTTCGGAGCTCCTGTAAGCTATGATTGCATCACTGCACTCCAGCATGGAAGACAGAGGGAGACCCAGTCTCTGAAAGTAAAAAGGACTGGGGGAGAGCTTGTTTGCTCCCAGCCTCCTTCATGCAGCCCTTTATCTGTTCCTTCACTGGAAATGCCCCTTGAATCTCATTCATCAGGGTTTACTAAAAAGTACTTCTAGTGTTAGAGAAAAGCCTTCAACCTCATCCAAGCTCACTTTCCAAGTTTCATGCTCCAAGGATTGAACACTCCCTACGATGACTGACAGCAGGTACATCTATTTCCTTTAGGAGAAACCCTTTCAGCCCCAACAAAAGTAGGTGATTTGGCCAGATGGTCTCTAAAACACAATCCGATAATCAGTCAGCAACCAATGGTTTAACTTGAATTCGTTACACAGAGTATGTACCATCAATTGCCCAGTGCAGTTCAGACTGCAAATCTTAGTTTAATTTATTTTAACTATCATCACAAGAAGAATTCAAAAATTACTAGAGTTCAACAGCATTACATTTATGTATATGTTTAAAACAATCTGAAAAATGTGTACCAAATTTTTAGTAGTTGTTTTATCTGGTTGTGGATTATAGGTAGTTTTTATTTTTATTTACCTATAATTTTTTTACCTTTTTACAATGAATAGCCATTTTTAGCTAACCAAAATTTTAAAAGTTACTTGAGCCCAGGAGTGTGAGGCTGCAGTGAGCTATGTTTGCTGCTGCACTCCAGTCTGGTGGCAGAGTGAGACCCTGCCACCAAAAAATAAAATAAAATAATATCAAAAAGAAAAGGATTGGCCAGGAGTGGTGGTTCATGCCTATACTCCCAGCACTTTGGGAGGCCGAGGCCAGTGGATCGTGAGGTTAGGAGATCGAGACCATCCTGGCTAACATGGTGAACCCCCGTCTCTACTACAAATACAAAAAATTAGCCGGGCGTGGTGGCAGGTGCCTGTAGTCCCAGCTATTCGGGAGTCTGAGGCAGGAGAATGGCATGAACCCAGGAGGCAGAGCTTGCAGTGACCTGAGATCACACCACTGCACTCCAGCCTGGGCAACAGAGCGAGCCTCTGTCTCAGAAAAAAAAGAAAGAAAAGGATTATTATCTAGCCTTTTTTTTTTTTTTAACAGTCTTGCTCTGTCACCCAGGTAGAGTGCAGTGGCGCAGTCTTGGCTCACTGCAACCTCTGCCTCCTGGATTCAAGTAATTCTCGTGCCTCAGCTTCCCGAGTAGCTGGGACTACCTGCGTGTACCACCACACCAGCTGATTTTTGTATTTTTAGTAGAGAAAGGGTTTTGCCATGCTGGCCAGACTGGTCTCGAACTCCTGACCTCAGGTGATCTGCCTGCCTCCGCCTCCCAAAGTGCTGGGATTACAGGCATGAGTCGCTGTGCCCAGCCTCTCTAGGCTTTTTATACGACAGTCTGGAGGGGTTTGATGCCCTAAGCAAGGAAGTCAAGTTAATAGTAGAGAAAGATTGGAGACCTGAAGTAAGACCATATGGATGAAAAGATAGTTAAGAGGCTAAATTAACAGGAATAGATGACATATTTGGATATAACAGTGGTAATTGGCAGGGCACAGTGACTCATGCCTGTAATCCCAGAACTCTGGGAAGCCGAGGCAGGTGGATCGCTTGAGCCCAGGAGTTCGAGACCAGCCTGGGTAACAGCATCTCTACCAAAAATACAAAAATTAACTGGATGTGATGGTACATACCTGTAGTCCCAGCTTCTCGGAAAACTGAGGTGGGAGGATTGCTTGGGCCCAGGAAGTCAAGGCTGCAGTGAGCTGAGATCAAAGCACTGCACTCCAGCCTGAGCAACAGAGCAAGAGCCTCAAGAAAGAAAGACAAGAAACATCGACAGAAGGAACGAAGAAAGAGAGAGAGGGAAAGAAAGAAAGAGAAAGAGAGAGAGGGAGGGAGGGGGACAGAGAGAAAGAAAGAAGAAAGAGAAAGAAAGGAAGAAAGAAAGAAAGAGAGAGAAAGGAAGGAAGGTAGGAGAGAGAGAGAAGGAAGAGAGGGAGGGAAGGAGAAAGGAAAGGAGGGGAGGGGAGGGGAAGGGAGGGAAGAGGAGAGGAGAGGAGAGAGGAAAGGGAAGGGAGGGGAAGGGAAGGGGAGGGGAGGTAAGGGGAAGGGAGAGGAAGGGGGGAGTGGAGGGGAGGGGAGATTAGTGTTCAAAGATGACCCCCAGGTTCCCAGCTTAAGAACATAAACGAATGGTGCTACCTTCAACCAAGGTAGGAGAGACAGGAAAATAGTGTGGTGCTGGGAAAAATTATGAGTTCAATTCCAGACACGTGGGATCTGGGGAGGGGGCCTGAAGGATCGTCAAGCAGAGAACACTAGTAAGAAGCTGGATTTGCAGCTCAGGAGAAATGTCTGAACAATGATTCAGATTAGGAAGTCATCCCTAAAGTTACAGCAGAAGTTGTGGTTGTGGATGAGGCTGCTGGAGAGAATGAAGAGAGAAAAAGAACAAGACATTAGCAGAAAGGAATTCCAAGGATCACCAACATTTAAGGCAGGAGCAGAAAACAAAAACCTCAAGAAAAGTTTTTCCAAGAAAGAAAAAACAACCCAAGAGAATGGAGTCACAGAAATAAAGGGAATGACGGCAGCTCCTCTCAGTGCCTACTCCCTACGGCTCAGTGCTATGCCAGGAGATTTACCCATCTCACCTGTTGCCATTCAGCAACCCTACAGGGAGGGCATTGCTGTCTCCTCTTATAGAGAAGGAAACTGACATTTATAGAGCACAAGAAATTTTCCCAGGATCACACAGCTATTAAGGAATAAAGAAAGGATCCAAACTCAGCCTTGCTGACTCCAAAGTCTGTGCTCTTTTCTCTCATCATCATGCTGCTTTATTAGAATGCATCGTAAATTGCTGTATCTGTCAACTGGTTTACATCCAGGTGAAATCTAGACCCTTGGCTTCCTTGACACAGTTCTTCAAACAACAGAACTGATAGGTGGTGGGGTCTTTTTAATACAGCCATGCTATTGTTAAAATAGTGGAACATAGCACGGCTTTCTGAATATTTTACTTCCATCCCTTCCCAACTACCCTGGCCCCTCTTCCAGGAGCCCCCACCTCATGATCCAGCAATCTTCTCTAGCACTAAGACCAATGCCTTGTTCTGTTTGGTTGGCACCCATGCCCTTCAGATTGTTAAATATTACCACCACAAATAACTGCGTGAGCCAGTTATGCATTTTACATCATGATAATATATACGGTAAGCACTCATAGGAAACACCTCTGATCTCCTTAATATTTGGTCAAATCATGTACTTTGAAGATACAACTTTTCTTTCTTTTCTTTCTTACTTAAAAAGTAAGACTAATGGAAAAATTAAATTATAAACAGTCATTTTAGAGATCAGTATTCATCACTTAAACAGCCAAAAGAATATGAAGCCTTTTGATGGGTCAAGTAATTCCAGGACATTCCATTTGAACAAAATGGTGACAAACATTTGCAAATGGATTAAGAGAGCACCAGCTAGAAATCACACAATTATGCAGCTTTAAAAAGGTAAGATTTTTAGACATAGTCATCATAGATATTTTATAGATGGTGGAAAAAATTAGTAAAATATTATGCTGAAAATAAATATAGAAGATCATACTTAGTTTCTTAAGCAGTCACTTAATTTCTCTGTGGTTGGCAGATTGCGATGCAAGAAAAAATTCTGAAACCATATCTTCTCTCAAGAGACAGTAAATTTCAAGATAAAAAGGTTATGTAGAAAAGGATTTTCAAGTCTTTGTGTTTGGATTTTTTAAGAAAACAAAGCATTCTAAAAGTACATATTGTTATTTCTGCTAACATTGTAACAGCTGAATCCAAGATATATAACTGTTTTGTCTCCTTCAAACAAATGCATACCAATTTTATTCCTTATTTTTCAGTAAGGTTGATATGGATGATTCCAGATTTACACTAAGAATTACACAAGGAAGACTGGGTGCAATGGCTCATGGCTGTAATTCCAGCATTTTGAGAGGCTGAAGCAGGAGAATTGCTTGAGGCTAGGCGTTCCAGACCAGCCTGGGCAACATAGTGAGATCCCATCTCTACAAAAAATTTTTTAAAAATTTAGCCAGGCATGATGGCACGTGACTGTAGTCTTAGCTACTAAGGAGGCTGATATATGTACTAGTTCATTTTCATGCTGCTAATAGACATACCCGAAACTGGGAACAAAAAGAGGTTTAATTGGACTTACAGCTCCACATGGCTGGGGAGGCTTCAGAATCACAGCGGGAGGTGAAAGGCACTTCTTACATGGTAGTGGCAAGAGAACATGAGGAAGAGGCAAAAGCAGAAATCCCTGATAAACCCATCAGATTTCATGAGACTTGTTCACTATCACGAGAATATCATGGGAAAGACCAGCCCCCATGATTCAGTTACCTCCCTCTGGGTCCCTCCCATAAAACGTGGGAATTACGGGAGATACAATTCAACTTGAGATTTAGGTGGGGACACAGCCAAACCATATCAATATGGGAGGATCTCTTGGGCCTAGGAAGTCAAGGGTACAGTGAACCATGATCACACCACTGCACTCCAGCCTGGGTAACAAACAGAGAGAGGCCCTGTCACAATTAAAAAAAATTATTCAGGAAGGACTTAATTGATCTCACTTTGGGCCACAAGTAAGTGACTAAATGATTGATTGGGGATCCTCATTTCCTGGCTCAATTAGTCCCTTCCTATAATCACATGCCAAAAGAACAAAGTTATCTTGTTCTTCAAAGAAGTGAAATTATCAGCCCAAGAAAGATGAACAAATGTAAATGTGTCTGCGGCCAGTGAAGCTCAGCAGGAAATCAATTATATAAAAATATCAAAGAGGGGAGGGCAGCCAAGATGGCCGAATAGGAACAGCTCTGGTCTACAGCTCCCAGCGTGAGCTACGCAGAAGAAGGGTGATTTCTGCATTTCCATCTGAGGTACCGGGTTCATCTCACAAGGGAGTGCCAGACAGTGGGCACAGGACAGTGGGTGCAGCGCACCGTGCACCAGCCGAAGCAGGGCGAGGCATTGCCTCACTCGGAAAGTGCAAGGGGTCAGGGAGTTCCCTTTCCTAGTCAAAGAAAGGAGTGACAGACGGCACCTGGAAAATCGGGTCACTCCCACCCTAATACTGCGCTTTTCCGACAGGCTTAGAAAACGGCACACCAGGAGATTATATCCCGCACCTGGCTCGTAGAGTCCTACACCCACGGAGTCTCGCTGATTGCTAGCACAGCAGACTCAGATTAAACTGCAAGGTAGCAGCTAGGCTGGGGGAGGGGCGCCCGCCATTTCCCAGGCTTGCTTAGGTAAACAGCAGCCAGAAAGCTTGAACTGGGTGGGCCCACCACAGCTCAAGGAGGCCTGCCTGCCTCTGTAGGCTCCACCTCTGGGGGCAGGGCACAGACAAACAAAAAGACAGCAGTAACCTCTGCGGACTTAAATGTCCCTGTCTGACAGCTTTGAAGAGAGTAGTGGTCCTCCCAGCACGCAGCTGGAGATCTGAGAACGGGCAGACTGCCTCCTCAAGTGGGTCCCTGACCCCTGACCCCCGAGCAGTCTAACTGGGAGGCACCCCCCAGTAGGGGCAGACTGACACCTCACAAGGCCGGGTACTCTTCTGAGACAAAAATTCCAGAGGAACGATCAGACAGCAACATTCGTGGTTCACGAAAACCCGCTGTTCTGCAGCCACCGCTGCTGGTACCCAGGCAAACAGGATCTGGAGTGGACCTCTAGCAAACTCCAACAGACCTGCAGCTGAGGGTCCTGTCTGTTAAAAGGAAAACTAACAAACAGAAAGGACATCCACACCAAAAACCCATCTGTACATCACCATCATCAAAGACCAAAAGTACATAAAACCACAAAGATGGGGAAAAAACAGAGCAGAAAAACTGGAAACTCTAAAAAGCAGAGCGCCTCTCCTCCTCCAAAGGAACACAGTTCCTCACCAGCAACGGAACAAAGGTGGACGGAGAATGACTTTGACGAGTTGAGAGAAGAAGGCTTCAGACGATCAAACTACTCCGAGCTACAGGAGGAAATTCAAACCAAAGGCAAAGCAGTTAAAAACTTTGAAAAAAATTTAGACGAATGTATAACTAGAATAACCAATACAGAGAATTGCTTAAAGGAGCTGATGGAGCTGAAAGCCAAGGCTCGAGAACTACATGAAGAATGCAGAAGCCTCAGGAGCTGATGCGATCAACTGGAAGAAAGGGTACCAGGGATGGAAGATGAAATGAATGAAATGAAGCGAGAAGGGAAATTTAGAGAAAAAAGAATAAAAAGAAGTGAACAAAGCCTCCAAGAAATATGGGACTATGTGAAAAGACCAACTCTATGTCTGACTGGTGTACCTGAAAGTGACGGGGAGAATGGAAACAAGTTGGAAAACACTCTGCAGGATATTTTCCAAGAGAACTTCCCCAATCTAGCAAGGCAGGTGAACATTCAGATTCAGGAAATACAGAGAACGCCACAAAGATACTCCTCGAGAAGAGCAACTCCAAGACACATAATTGTCAGATTCACCAAAGTTGAAATGAAGGAAAAAATGTTAAGGGCAGCCAGAGAGAAAGGTCAGGTTACCCACAAAGAAAAGCCCATCAGACTAACAGCTGATCTCTCGGCAGAAACTCTACAAGCCAGAAGAGAGTGGGGGCCAATATTCAACATTCTTAAAGAAAAGAATTTTCAACCCAGAATTTCATATCCAGCCAAACTAAGCTTCATAAGTGAAGGAGAAATAAAATACTTTACAGACAAGCAAATGCTGAGAGATTTTGTCACCACCAGGCCTGCCCTAAAAGAGATCCTGAAGGAAGCACTAAACATGGAAAGGAAAAACCGGTACCAGCCACTGCAAAATCATGCCAAATTGTAAAGACCATCGATGCTAGGAAGAAACTGCATCAACTAACGAGCAAAATAACCAGCTAACATCATAATGACAGGATCAAATTCACACATAACAATATTAACTTTAAATGTAAATGGACTAAATGCTCCAATTAAAAGACACAGACTGGCAAATTGGATAGAGTCAAGACCCATCAGTGTGCTGTATTCAGGAAACCCATCTCATTTGCAGAGACACACATAGGCTCAAAATAAAAGGATGGAGGAAGATCTACCAAGCAAATGGAAAACAAAAAAAGGCAGGGGTTGCAATCCTAGTCTCTGATAAAACAGACTTTAAACCAACAAAGATCAAAAGAGACAAAGAAGGCCATTACATAATGGTAAAGGGATCAATTCAACAAGAAGAGCTAACTATCCTAAATATAGATGCACCTAATACAGGAGCACCCAGATTCATAAAGCAAGTCCTGAGTGACCTACAAAGAGACTTAGACTCCCACACAATAATAATGGGAGACTTTAACACCCCACTGTCAACATTAAACAGATCAACGAGACAGAAAGTTAACAAGGATACCCAGGAATTGAACTCAGCTCTGCACCAAGCCGACCTAATAGACATCTACAGAACTCTCCACCCTAAATCAACAGAATGTACATTTTTTTCAACACCACACCACACCTATTCCAAAATTGACCACATACTTGGAAGTAAAGCTCTCCTCAGCAAATGTAAAAGAACAGAAATCATAACAAACTGTCTCGCAGACCACAGTGCAATCAAACTAGAACTCAGGATTAAGAAACTCACTCAAAACCGCTCAACTACATGGAAACTGAACAACCTGCTCCTGAATGACTACTGGGTACATAATGAAATGAAGGCAGAAATAAAGATGTTCTTTGAAACCAACGAGAACAAAGACACAACATACCAGAATCTCTGGGACACATTCAAAGCAGTGTGTAGAGGGGAATTTATAGCACTAAATGCCCACAAGAGAAAGCAGGAAAGATCCAAAATTGACACCCTAACATCACAACTAAAAGAACTAGAAAAGCAAGAGCAAACACATTCAAAAGCTAGCAGAAGGCAAGAAATAACTAAAATCAGAGCAGAACTGAAGGAAATAGAGACACAAAAAAACCCTACAAAAAATTAATGAATCCAGGAGCTGGTTTTTTGAAAGGATCAACAAAATCAATAGACCACTAGCAAGACTAATAAAGAAGAAAAGAGAGAAGAATCAAATAGATGCAATAAAAAATGATAAAGGGGATATCACCACTGATCTCACAGAAATACAAACTACCATCAGAGAATACTACAAACACCTCTACACAAAAAAACTAGAAAATCTAGAAGAAATGGATAAATTCCTCGACACATACACCCTCCCAAGACTAAACCAGGAAGAAGTTGAATCTCTGAATAGACCAATAACAGGCTCTGAAATTGTGGCAATAATCAATAGCTTACCAACCAAAAAGAGTCCAGGACCAGATGGATTCACAGCAGCATTCTACCAGAGGTAGAAGGAGGAATTGGTACCATTCCATCTGAAGCTATTCCAATCAATAGAAAAAAAGGGAATCCTCCTTAACTCATTTTATGAGGCCAGCATCATCCTGATACCAAAGCCGGGCAGAGACACAACCAAAAAAGAAAATTTTAGACCAATATCCTTGATGAACATTGATGCAAAAATCCTCAATAAAATATTGGCACACCAAATCCAGCAGCACATCAAAAAGGTTATCCATCATGATCAAGTGGGCTTCATCCCTGGGATGCAAGGCTAGTTCAATATACGCAAATCAATAAATGTAATCTGGCATATAAACAGAACCAAAGACAAAAACCACATAATTATCTCAATAGATGCAGAAAAGGCCTTTGACAAAATTCAACAACGCTTCATGCTAAAAACTCTCAAATTAGGTATTGATGGGAAGTATCTGAAAATAATAAGAGCTATCTATGACAAACCCACAGCTAGTGTCATACTGAATGGGCAAAAACTGGAAGCATTCCCTTTGAAAACTGGCACAAGACAGGGATGCCCTCTCACCACTCCTATTCAACATAGTGTTGGAAGTTCTGGCCAGGGCAATTAGACAGGAGAAGGAAATAAAGGGTATTCAATTAGGAAAAGAGGAAACCAAATTCTCCCTGTTTGCAGACGACATGATTGTATATCTAGAAAACCCCATTGTCTCAGCCCAAAATCTCCTTAAGCTGATAAGCAACTTCAGCAAAGTCTCAGGATACAAAATCAATGTACAAAAATCACAAGCATTCTTACACACCAATAACAGACAGAGAGCCAAATCATGAGTGAACTCCCATTCACAATTGCTTCAAAGAGAATAAAATACTTAGGAACCCAACTTACAAGGGATGTGAAGGACCTCTTCAAGGAGAACTACAAACCACTGCTCAATGAAATAAAAGAGGATACAAACAAATGGAAGAACATTCCATGCTCATGGGTAGGAAGAATCAATATCGTGAAAATGGCCATACTGCCCAAGGTAATTTATAGATTCAATGCCATCCCCATCAAGCTACCAATGACTTTCTTCACAGAATTGGAAAAGACTAAAGTTCATATGGAACCAAAAAACAGCCCACATTGCCAAGTCAATCCTAAGCCAAAAGAACAAAGCTGGAGGCACCACGCTACCTGACTTCAAACTATAGTACAAGGCTACAGTAACCAAAACAGCATGGTACTGGTACCAAAACAGAGATATAGATCAATGGAACAGAACAGAGCCCTCAGAAATAATGCCGCATATCTACAACTATCTGATCTTTGACAAACCTGAGAAAAACAAGCAATGGGGAAAGGATTCCCTATTTAATAAATGGTGCTGGGAAAACTGGCTAGCCATATCTAGAAAGCTGAAACTGGATCCTTTCCTTACACCTTATGCAAAAATTAATTCAAGATGGATTAAAGACTTAAACGTTAGACCTAAAACCATAAAAACTCTAGAAGAAAACCTAGGCATTACCATTCAGGACATAGGCATGGGCAAGGACTTCATGTCTAAAACATCAAAAGCAATGGCAACAAAAGCCAAAATTGACAAATGGGATCTAATTAAACTAAAGAGCTTCTGCACAGCAAAAGAAACTACCATCAGAGTGAACAGGCAACCTACAAAATGGGAGAAAATGTTTGCAACCTACTCATCTGACAAAGGGCTGATATCCAGAATCTACAATGAACTCAAACAAATTTACAAGAAAAAAACAACCCCATCAAAAAGTGGGAGAAGGGTATGAACAGACACTTCTCAAAAGAAGACATTTATGCAGCCAAAAGACACATGAAAAAATGCTCATCATCACTGGCCATCAGAGAAATGCAAATCAAAACCACAATGAGATACCATCTCACACCAGTTAGAATGGCAATCATTCAAAAGTCAGGAAACAACAGGTGCTGGAGAGGATGTGGAGAAATAGGAACACTTTTACACTGTTGGTGGGACTGTAAACTAGTTCAACCATTGTGGAAGTCTGTGTGGCAATTCCTCAGGGATCTAGAACTAGAAATTCCATTTGACCCAGCCATCCCATTACGGGGTATATACCCAAAGGACTATAAATCATGCTGCTATAAAGACACATGCACACGTATGTTTACTGCGGCATTATTCACAATAGCAAAGACTTGGAACCAACCCAAATGTCCAACAATGATAGACTGGATTAAGAAAATGTGGCACATATACACCATGGAATACTATGCAGCCATAAAAAATGATGAGTTCATGTCCTTTGTAGGGACATGGATGAAATTGGAAATCATCATTCTCAGTAAACTATCACAAGAACAAAAAACCAAACACCACATATTCTCACTCATAGGTGGGAATTGAACAATGAGAACACATGGACACAGGAAGGGGAACATCACACTTCGGGGACTGTTGTGGGGTAGGGGGAGGGGGGAGGGATAGCATTGGGAGATATACCTAATGCTAGATGACGAGTTAGTGGGTGGAGCGCACCAGCATGGCACATGTATACTTATGTAACTAACCTGCACATTGCACACATGTACCATAAAAACTAACCTGCACATTGTGCACATGTACCCTAAAACTTGAAGTGTAATAATAATAAAATTTTTAAAAAAAGAATATCAAAGAGGCTGGGCATGTGGCTCATGCCTGTAATCCCAGCAATTTGGGAGGACGAGGTGGGCAGATCACCTGAGGTCCGGAGTTCAAGACCAGCCTGGCAAACAACATGGTGAAACCCCATCTCTACAAAAATGCAAAAATTAGCCTGGCATGATGGCAGGTGCCTATAATCCTAGCCACATGGGAGGCTGAGGTGGGAGAATTGCTTGAACCCAGGCGGCGGAGGTTGCAGTGAGCCGAGATCACGCCATTGCACTCCAGCCTGTATGACAGAGTGAGACACCTTCTAAAAACAAATAAACAACAAAGGAACCTTGACCTAAGTTTTAATATGTTGTTGTTGTTGTTGTTGTTGTTGTTGTTTTTCTGGACTTTTTTCATGATGCAGCTGATAATACTAGATCTAAAAGCGAGCTCTCAATGAAAATAGAGGCCAGGCACAATGGCTCAGTCCTGTTATTACTCCAGCACTTTGGGAGGCCAAGGAGGGAGATCACTTGAAGCTAGGAGTTTGAGACCTGGGCAACATAGCAGGACCCTGTCTCTACAAAACAAAATTTTTTTTATTAGCCAGATGTGATGGTGAGTGCCTATAGTCCCAGCTACTCAGGAGGCTGAGGCAGGAGGATCACTTAAGCCCAGGAGTCTGAGGCTGCAGTAAGCCATAATCACTGCACTGCACTTCACCCTGGAGGACAGAGCAAGACACTGTCTCAAAAATAAAAATAAAAATAAATAAAAAGTGAAAATACAAAAGCAATCTCAAAACAAATGAGTTTGGAGGTGGAAGAATAAGTGATAGTAGAGAGTATTTAAGTCAAACATGCCTATGAAAACAAAAGGACACAGTAGGTGCCAGGTATATATAATTACTGCCACAAATTTCTAACAAAAATTGAAAGAGAGGGAGAGACTTGGCAATATGTACAGAGCTATCCCCAGATTTGACAGATTAATTATGCATGTTTTTCTTTGGGTCTTAAGCTTTAAAGTACAAAAGAAAAATGCCCTAAGAGCCAACTTCCATTATAAAATCAGGATGCATTATAAAATCAGGATTTAGTGTTATCAGAAGATAACACTAAAAGGCTTTTTGGAAATCGAGGGATACAAAGAATGGCTGGGTCTGCATTAGCACAGGACCATAGAGGACAATGAATGTTGCACTCCCAGAATTCTATGACTTTCTTCTGACTCCAAGATCTTGCCACTGTTGTATTCTCATTGGCTGACTCAGACCACAGGAGGATGTATTATTTCTTTTTTTCTTTTCTTTTTTTTTTAGAGATAGGATCTCCCTCTGTTTCCCAGGCTGGAGTGCCATGGTGTGATCATAGCCCACCACAGCCTGAAACTCCTGGGCTCAAGCGATCCTCTCACCTCAGCCTCCAGAGTAACTGGGACTACAGGTACGTGCCACCATGCTCGGCTAATTTAAAAAATATTTTGTAGAGACGAGGTCTTGCTTTGTGACTCAGTCTGGTCTCAAAATCAGAGATTTGTGATTTGTGCTTGCATTTATTTCTTTAATGCTTTTTATTTTATTTTTTATTAAGAGTTCTAAGGTCATGACCTCTCCAAGACATTCACATCACTCAGGATCTATTAATGTTTCACTGACAAGCAGATCCTTTGTAGAAATTGCACATCTTTGTATTGGTATCTAATGTATTTTCCTCATTCAACATACACATGACAGTACAAATCCAGCCACTGAGTGTCTTTCCTTATCCAAAGTAGAAGCCTTAAAATATGCCTTTGACCTTTCCATTTGCTATTCCATGACCCTGTTTCTCTGTTTCCTGGACCCTGTTTCTCTGCTTCCTGGTGCTTTCGGTGCCTTTCCACAGCTATTCCCCTCACCCGGGGTGCCCAACTCGCCAGTTATGCAAATCCTCTCTATCCCTCAGGCCTATTCAATTGTCACCTCCTGCCTGAGCCTCAACTTCATCATCGATAACTGGGGTTAATAATATTTGTCTTTTAAGGTGGGTATTGAAGCACTAAAATAAATAAATAACACATTTATGAGTTCAAAACTTGTCTAACAGGGAAGTCTTTCACAAATTGTAGAGACTTCTCTTCTGAACTTCTAAACTTATCTATACATGACCTTGGCATGTATCACATTATTTATATTAGGGATATTTATGTACATATTTTATCCCTATCATTAGATTTTATTTTATTTATTATTTAAAAATTTTTTTTTGTAGGGACAGGTTCTCACCATGTTGCCCCAGCAAATCTCAAACTCCTGGCCTCAAGCGATCCTCCCACCTTGGCCTCCCAAAGCAAGATTTTAAGTTGCTTGAGGATAGAATTTGCTTGATTCATCTTGGTTTCTACTTAAAGCATAGCAAATGTAAGCACAAAAGTAAATGTATAAATACAGCATTCAGGAAATAAGTCACAGGATCAATTTTATCTGCAACACTAAGAAGTGAATCATGCTGGGCACAATGGCTTATGCCTGTAATTCCAACAATTTGGGAGGCCGAGGCAGGCGGATCACTTGAGGTCAGGAGTTCAAAGCCAGCCTGGCCAACATGGCAAAACCCAATGTCTACTAAAAATACAAAAATTAGCCAGGCATGGTGGTGAGAGCCTGTAGTCCCAGCTACTCGGGAGGCTGAGGCAGGAGAATCACTTGAATCTGGGAGGTGGAGGTTGCAGTGAGCCGAGATCGCGCTACTGCACTCCAGCCTGGGTGACAGAGTGGGACTCTGTTTCCAAAAAAAAAAAAAAAAAAAAAAATGCTTCTATTTAAAAAAGAGGCCGGGTGCAGTGGCTCACGCCTGTAATCTCAGCACTTTGGGAGGCTGAGGCAGGCAGATCACGAAGTCAGGAGATCGAGACCATCCTGCCTAACACAGTGAAGCCCCGTCTCTACTAAAAATACAAAAAAATTAGCCAGGCGTGGTGGCGGGCACCTGTAGTCCCAGCTACTCAGGAGGCTGAGGCAGGAGAATGGCGTGAATCCAGGAGGCGGAGCTTGCAGTGAGCCGAGATCGCACTATTGCACTCCAGCCTGGGCGACAAAGCGAGATTCCATCTCAAAAAAAAACAAAAAAAGAAAAAGAAAAAAAAATAGCCGGGGGTGGTGGCAGGTGCCTGTAGTCCCAGCAGTGACTCAGAAGGCTGAGGTGAAAGGATCACTTGAGCCCGAGAGGTTGAGGCTGCAAGTGAGCCGTGATCATGCCAATGCCCTCCAGCCTGGGCAACAGAGTAACACCTTGACTCCAAAAATAAAATCCCTTCAATGAAATAATGTGATGTCTGGGGCTTGCTTTATGATAATGATGGGGCAGAAGATAGAGGATATAGAGAGAACAAGATTGGGTGTACATGAGGGTTCACCTTAACTCTTGAATTTTCTGTAACAAAAAACCATTATTCCCTATTTTATTTATTGACTCTTTAATTTTACTTAAAATAAATTTAGTGTAGTGGATAAGAGTGCAGGTTCTTGAATTACAGAATTTGGATTCCATTCCTGTTTTTCCATCTGCAAAACAGAGATGAAAGTCCTAATTCCTATTGCATGAAGCTGTTGAAGGATTGAATAAGAAAATCCTCATAAACCATGGAGGAAACACAAGGCGTGGAATCTAACAAGTGCTTGATTTTGTGTGGTTCCATTATTATTATTATGGAACCACACAAAAATAAACCAATGTGCCTAACTGTAGGAATAATTTCCATCAAGCTGGAGTGACTAAATGCTTCTAACTCAAATGAAATGACACCAAGTTAAAACCTAAATAAGGTCTGGTGTGGTGTCTCATGCTGGTAATCCCAGCACTCCGTGGGGCCAAGGCAGAAGGATCACTTGAGGCCAGAAGTAAAGGCTACAGTGAGCTATGATTGTACCACTGCACTCCAGCCTGGATAACAAAGTGAGAACATATCTAATCATTAAGAAAAAATTTTTTTAACTTAAATAAAAGTATTGAAGAGGTATACGTAAACTAACAAAAAAGATTAGCTAGCAAACTTTCATTAAACTGATATGTTTAGTTTCAATTTTCTCAAGTTTTACAAAATTACTATTTGAAGTTCCATCACTACCTGGTATTTCAGAATCATCTTCATTACTACTTGTGATCAAATTTTTGCTGTTAATGATGTCATAATTTATTAACAGTGTCTAAAGCAGGGCTTTCCTTACATAAATAACGATGTGGTCTTCTTAGAAAAAAATATCTAAGCACTATAGAAAATCTCAATTTAAAGAAAAATAAAAATGGGCCAGGCAAGGTGGCCTGTAATCCCAGTGCTTTTGGAGGCTAAGCAGGAGGATCACTGGAGCCCAGGAGTTTGAGATCAGCCTTGGCAACATAAAGACGCCCCATCTCTACAAAATATGTTAAAAAATTAGCCAGGTATGGTGGTGTGTACTTGTAGTTTCAGCTATTCAGGAGGCTGAGGAAGGAAGATCACTGGAGCCCAGGAGGTCGAGGCTGCAGTCAGCTATGATTGCACCACTGCACTCTGCCTTGGCAACAGAGCAAGACTATGTCTCAAAAGAAAGAAAAAAGTAAAAATGAGCTCAATTTCCCTGCCCACACAAAAAGCCTCTTCAAATTTAAAAACTCCTTCATTTAAAGTATTTCTTTCATATAACCAGACATTTTAAGTAATTTTTATTGTATTTGACAAGCCAAAGACTTTAGCCAGCACTTTACTGTACATTTACTCAAACAAAGTAGATAGCTTTCTCTTTCAAGTAAGGGTATCCCAATATGCTCAAGTGCAAAGCTTTTGAAATCAATATAATTCCACTAAATTAAAAACAAGAAAAAACTGGGCAAGCCTCAGCCATATTCTGGTACAGATGCTCTTCATTTTCTGATGGGGTTCCATCCCGATGAACCCATCATAAATGAAAAATGTTGTAAGTCAAAAACACATTAAATACACATAACCTCTTGAACATCACAACTTAGCCCAGCCTACATTAAATGTGCTCAACATGCTTATATTAACCTATGGTTGGACAAAATCATCTAACACAATGCCTATTTTATAATAAAGTATTGAATATCTCATGTAATTTATTGAATGCCAAACTGTGAAAAACAGAACAGTTGTATAGGTCCTCACCATTAATGTAGACAACTGAAAGTACACTGGACCTAAAGAATGTTTGAAGCATTGAACTGAAATTAATTGCTGGATGAAGGGGATGCTACAACCACAGAGTTATCAATTTCTCGCTCTTACAATGATGCTCTGGAGAGAATAGCTGGTATAGGTTGAGTATCCCTTATCCAAAATGCTTGGGACCAGAAGTATTTCAGATTTTTATTTTTATTTTTGGAATATTTGCATATACATAATGAGATACCTTGGAGGTAGGACCCAAGTCCAGACATAAAATTTATTTGTTTTATGCACACATAATACACATAAACTGAAGGTAATCATATACAATATTTTTAATAATTTTGTGAAATTATTTTTTTTTTTTGCTGTTGTCCCAGATTTATTGAAAATAATACAGCACTTCAGAAAAAAATTCAAACAGGTCCCCGAGGTGTTTTGAAATTCATCCCAACTGTAGGCTGAGTGACCTGCAGGTTGGACAGACTGCCGAAGTCCAAAAGCTTCAGCATTTCCTTAGTGTCAGGATCTACTTCAATTATCTCCTGATCCAAGGCTGAGACCTCAGGAACATAATTGTCTCTCCTTTCTTTCTCCTCCTCCTGCAGCTTGATGGAAATACCTCTTACTGGGCCTCTCTGAATCCGCTTCATCAGATGCGTGACATAGCCTGCTATCTTGTTGCGGAACTTCTTGCTGGGGATAATGGTGATCTCCTCACACACGCACTTGTTCGTGTGGAAGTCGTTGCCCAGGCGCGTGTAGTACTTTTCTATGATGACCCGGGCCGCCTTCTTCACGGTTTTGGTGCAAATGCAGCCCATGTTGGCGGGTCCTTGGTAAAAGAGGATTTTGTGAAATTATTAAAGGAGGTCAAGTGTGGGAGTTTCTACTTGTGGCATCATGTCAGCACTCAAAGTTTGCATTTTGGATTTTCAGATTAGGAATGCTCAACCTGTAGAAGGCACTGGGATATGAACACTTGATGGTTTAGCAGGCATAATGTGCAGGAAGATATCAAGTTTTGACTGTAGAGTTTGTTTCTTCTTTTCATTATATATTTCCCTAGAGAAAGGAAGAGCATACTGCATCTGCCTGTCAACTCTTGCAAATCTCTCATAATTGGCATCTGTTTCTCTGCTTTTGTTTTCATTTTACAATTTCAACTTCTATTATAAATTAAAGGGTACTGGCTGGGCACAGTGGCTCACGTCTGTAATCCCCGCACTTTGGGAGGCCAAGGTGGGTGGATCACTTGAGGCCAGGAGTTCAAGACCAGCCTGGCCAACATGGTGAAATCCCATCTCTACTAAAAATAAAAAAAAATTAGCTAGGCATGGTGGCGTGCACCTGTAATCCCAGCTACTCGGAGGCTGAAGCAGGAGAATTGCTTGTACCCAGGAGGTGGAGGTTGCAGTGAACCGTGATCACGCCACTGCACTCCAGCCTGGGCAATAGAGTGAGACCCTGTCTCAAGAAAAAAAAAAAGATTAAAGGGTACATGTGCAGGTTTGTTACATGGGTATATTGCATGATACTGAGGCTTGAGATTCCAACAGTTCTGTCACCCAGACAGTGAGGATAGTACCTAACAGGTGGTTTTTTAGCTCACGCTCCCCTCCCTCCCTGCTCTGTCTAGTAGTCCCCAGCGTCTATTGTTCCCATCTTTACATTCATGTGTATTCAATGTTTAGCTCCCACTTATGAGGGAGAACATCTGGTATTTTGTTTTCTATTATTGCATTAGTTCACTCAGGATAATGGCCTCCAGCTCCATCCATGTTGCTGCAAAGGACATGATTTTGTTCTTTTTAAGGCTGCATAGTATTCTATGGTATATATGTACCACATTTTCTTTATCTAAACCACCATTGATGAGCACCAAAGTTGATTCCATGTCTTCGCTATTGTGAACTGTACTGTAATGAACATACGAAGGCATGTGTCTTTTTGATACATCCACTTCTTATAACATCTATACACCAATGCTAATCATAGCAAACACCTCTGCAGTTTCATTGCTGTGCACTTTCTTGGTGCCTTGGGTAAAACTTTTTCCTCTGCCTCAAGTTCTTTACTTCTTGCTTACTCCCTTTTGATCAGCTCCTCATTGATAAATTCTTCAGCCTCAAAGCCAACAAGCTCATCTTCCTTGTCAGTGTCAAATTCCAGCTGTTTCCCAAGCACTAATACACTGTTATTTACTATTCCATCAACAGCAGGGTCTTTGTTAAAGCCTTTGATGTGTTCACATACGTCTTCAAAGCTTTCTTCCAAAAGCAATTTATGCATTGCTGTGTGACTTCTTCCTGTGCTGCAACCATGTTCTGGATAGCACTTAGAATGTTAGAACCTTTCCAAAACTCGAGGAGTATTTGGTCAGATTCAGTCACTTCAACAGCCTGTGCAAACATCTGGTGTATATAGTATGCTATGAACCCAGCTCTTGTGCTTTAGTCCATTGGTTGAATTAGTGCAGTTTTGTTTGGTGGCAAATACGCATTTACATCAGGATGCATGTCACCAATATGCTGTGCATGCCCTGGAGCATTATCTAGTATCAGAAGAATCTTGCATGGGATGTTGTTTTGCCTACAATATTCTCTTGCCTGTGGACTAAAACCAAATGAAAACCAGTCTTCGCACAATGTTGATGTCATCCAGGCTTTCTTCTTATGGAAATAATAAATGGGAAATGTATGCCTGCTCACATTCTTGAATGCTCTATAGTTCTCTAAATGGTAGACTAGGAAAGCTTTATTTGAATCTTGCAACATTTCTACCCAAAAGCAGTATGAGATAGTCTTTGAATGCCTTGAATCCTGGCATTGTCATGAAGTCTTTATGAATGTATGTATGCTCAGCAGACACTTACAGAACAAGTTCATTTCATTGACATTAAATATTTGTTCTGGCAAATATTTCTCACTTGCAATTATCCTATGAGGCTTGCTATGGTTTGAATGTTTGTTCCCTCCAAAACTCATGTCGAAACTTCACCCTCAATGTAGCAATATAGAAAGTTGGATCCTTTGTATTAGTCCATTTTCATGCTGCTGATAAAGACATACCTGAGACTGGGTAATTTACAAAAGAAAGAGGTTTAATGGACTTACAATTCCACATGGCTGGGGAGGCCTCGCAATCATGGTGGAATGTGGAAGTCATGTCTCGCATGGAGGCAGACAAGAGAAGAGAGAGCTTGTGTAGGGAAACTCTCCTTTTTAAAACCATTGGATCTCATGAGGCTTATTTGCTATCATGAGAACAGCATGGGAAAGACCTGTCCCCATGATTCAACCACCTCCTACCAGGTCCTTCCCACAACATGTGGAATTCAAGATGAGATTTGGGTGGGGACACAGCCAAGACATATATCAGCCTTTAAGAGGTGATTGGGTCATGAGAGCTCTGCCCTCATAAGTGGATTAATTCATTCACAGGTTAATGAATTCATACACTATCATGGGAGTGGGACTGGTGGCTTTATAACAAGAGGAAGAGAAATCTAAGTTAGCATGTTCAGGCTTGTTGCTACGGGATGCCTTGCACCATCTCGGAACTCTGCAGAGAGTCCCCACCAGCAAGAAGGCCCTTTACCAGATGCAGCCCATCAAACTTGGACTTTTCAGACTCCCGACTGTAAAAATAAATTTCATTTCTTATAAATTTCCAAGTTCCATGTATTATTTTATAAGCAACAGAAAATGGACTAAGACACAGCTCTTTAAAGATTTGACATCTTCAGTCAGCACTTGCTGCCTCACTGATGACCTTCATGTTATTATGAAAATTATGATGTCTTTTGAAGCGTTGGAACTATCCATGACTTGCTGTAAACATTTTCAATCATTCGTTCCCTTCTTATCCTTTAAGATGATTGAGATTGTTGATTGCAACAGTCCTAATTCACATGCAATGGACATTACTGGCTTGCTAACATTGTCCTTCGTGATGGGCAATTATCTTGAGGTGTTTTTCTTTGTTTTTGTTTTGGGGGGTTTTTTAGAGGCTGGTCTCGAACTCTAGGCTTCAAGCGATCCTTCCACTTCAGCTTCCCTAGTAGCTGGGATTACAATCATGAGCCACCATGTCCCACCTTATCTTGAGTTTTGCCTCAAGGGTAATTGCCTTCCTCTTCTCACTTGAAGCAGGAGACACAGGTGGGCATTTTGTAGACATGATAGGATGTAAAAACACAAAACACAATATCTAAAAAAGGCAACATAGCACACTGTAGAGTATCAGTTGTTTACTGTCTTGATTACTTGGCTGATTGGAAGCTGCAGCATAATGCTGCCATCCGGTATTGAAAGAGAATATCACATTACGTTTTGCTAGTATCATTAACCTAGGGAAAGATTTCTTTAAAAAAATTTTTTGAGACCAGATCTCACTCTCGCTCACACTGAAGTGCAGTGGTACAATCATAGCTCACTGCAGCCTCAACCTCTTAGGCTTCAAGCAATCCTCCCACCTTAGCCTCCTGAGTAGCTACGACCACAGGTAAGCATCACCACACCTGACTAATTTTTTTATTTTTTGTGGAAATGGCATCTCACCATGTTTCCCAGGCTGGTCTCAAACTCCTGAGCTCAAGCATATCCTGTGGCCTTGTCCTCTCAAAGCACGGGAATTTTAAGCATGAGAAACCACACTTGGCCCAACATTTTTAAAAGGACAGTTTCTACCATGTGCATATTGCTTTTGCACCATCCTAAAGTCAGAAAATTGTAAGCTGAACATTGAAAGTTGGGACCATCTGTACTGCTCTTGTGTCCTTGGTGTTTTATCTGTTTCATTTAAAATTGTGAAAAATGAAATGGGATAATGACATAAAAGTTTCACATAAGAATTAAGAATTACTTTTAATGTAATTTGCAGAGCAAGTCTTAGCTTCAGGAATGCTGCAGAAGAATTTCTAAAAATGATTTTAGAAGTCAGAGAAGCTTTTTAAAAACTGATCAAATGTACATACAAAAAAGATAGTGCTAGGCTGGGCACGGTGGCTCACGCCTGTAATCTCAGCACTTTGGGAAGCCAAGGAGAGTGGATCATTTGAGGTCAGGGGTTCAAGACCAACCTGGCCAACATGGTGAAACCCCGTCTCTGCTAAAAATACAAAAAAAATTAGCCAGACATGGTGGCGCGTGCCTGCACTCCCAGCTACTCAGAAGGCTGAGGCAGGAGAATTGCTTGAATCCGGCAGACAGAGGTTGCAGTGAGCCAAGATCATGTCACTGCACTCCAGAATGGTGACAGAGCGAGATTCCATCTAAAAACAAACAAACAAACAAACAAAAAACTGTGTTGCCTCCTTTTAGAAGAATCTCCACCATCCAGGAGCCCACCCAAAGACCAAGGACTTCCCTGAGGATTATGGACTCCCCTCAAAAATCCCTGCCCTGGAAAGCCAATTTTTGATTTCAAAATAAAACATTGCTGTCCTGGGAGACCTTTCATCCAATTCCCCCATATAAGCCTAGGGACCCTGATATTCACCAGGCAGTTATTTTGTCCCCTCTCTCTTAGAGGGAAAAATGAGATTAACCGACCATGACCACTATTAAGCAACTTACCACAAGGTTCTGCAAGTCCTTTCCCAGAAGACAAATATTGCAACAAGGGAAGAACGTGGTCTGTTTGCCTGTAGGAATCTTCTCTTAATTTAAAATGTGCGCATGCACCCTCTCCAGTTAGGAAAGTTATTAGAGAAAATCGGCCCAATGAGCATGCCTCCAGGGAGGAGAAAGTGATGACTGGTGTCTTCTCACTATACTTTTTATTCCAGGGGTGATAGTAGAGGGCAGAACACCACCACCTTATAAAGTAGATACTCACTCAGGGCACTGAATTCAGCTGTGTGCTGCAGGCCAATTCCTTTGTATATACCTCTGCCCAAGTAAACACGAGTCCAGGGCTGTTCAGAGATTTTATAAAGAACTATCTCATTTGTAGATGCCCAAAAACCAAGGGAAGTAATATCCAGATATTGCTTAATACGTTTTTGGTAGAAAACAAAGGAGAATATAGCAAAACTCTTTGACTTATCATTGACTTTGGTGTTCTGAAAGCTCTTCTCTTTGCTGACCCTAGAGAATCAAAAGTATGCTGCTTAAGAGAAATCTTTCATCCTTGCTTTTTTCAAGGTCCTAAAGCAATTACCTTTTAAGGTCAGATTTATTTGCAAAAATATGCACATAACGAACTCCCAACCGTGTAGCATGCATTTGTCTTAATCCTACATTCTGTATTCCTTGGATTGTTTTAATCTGTTTTAATGCAAGTGAAATGAAGATAGAAGCCAAAATACCATGACTTGCCAAATACTGTGGAGTTGGATGATACACAAATTAATTTTGCAAATGTAACTCAAGGGAATTTAACTGTAAGCCTTTGGCATGAAAGTAAAACCAGGAAGAGAGGGACAAAAATGCAGAGAGGTGAGGAAGGGAAAGAGGAAAGGGAGAGGGAAGAAGGAGAGGAAACTATTTAAATCCTGCAGGTGATCCCTGCCAATGGTTTTAAGAGCGTGTGGCCAGGAGGTCAAGCTACACCTAGGGAATGAGAACTTGACCAACCTGAGACAACACTCTTGGTCTCCAGAAAATCCAATAATTCACAAGTAACTTATTGAACAAATTTCAAAAAGTATCTTTCACTATCTGCAATTTTCACTAAGTGCTGCCATGCGTACATACCCCCAAAATACTTTACTGCTTAAAT